>NC_066572.1:4495478-4512978 GCF_024679095.1 Eriocheir sinensis
CGTCCATGGTGTAGATATCCATTTTCCAAGACCACAGACAAGATTAACCGGGTAATCTTTCCCTTCCATGGCGTATATATCCATTTTCCAAGACCACAGATAAGATTAACCGGGTTATCATGGGTAATCTTTCCCGTCCATGGCGTAGATATCTGTTTACCAATACCACAGAGAAGATTAACCGGGTCTTCATTGCTGTCTTTCCCGTCCATGTTGCATAAGGCGTGTAAAACTATCACCAGGATCACAAAACACTCCATGGCAATCCCAGCAACTTCCACGAGAGGCTCTTCAAACAGGCAAACTGCGGCTCTCATTGCTACCCCTTGCATGCCTACTCCTAGCAAATGTTCGGGAAGATAAAGAACAAGGCAGGAAGACTGACTTACAAACTGATGAAAGGGAAACAATGGGGAAAAAATATACACTGGTTCGGGCACGTATTGAAGACTAGTTGGGGTTTGTTTCCCTCGATAGCTGATGTTTTTTTGTTTTTTTTCAAATGGAGGAACTTTTTTTTTGTATAATTCTGAATATTATTTTTTTATGATATGTAAAAAGACAATTGTTTGAGATTTAACTTATCATTCTCTGTCTCTCTGTCTCCGTCTATAGCTCTCTCTCTCTCTCTCTTTCTTGTCTGTCTTTCTTTTCTTCCTTCTTTTTCTTTCTCTTACTAGATCTTTTTTTCTTTGTTTGCGTTATCTCTCTCTCTCTCTCTCTCTCTCTCTCTCTCTCTCTCTCTCTCTCTCTCTCTTCCTTTCTTTCTGTCTGTCTTTTCTTCCTCTTTTTCTTTTCTTACTAGATCTTTTTCTTTGTTTGCTTTATCTCTCTCTCTCTCTCTCTCAACTACTCTTGGAAAGACCCGAGACTCCTACGAAAGCCTTGTCAAATATGTGCTTGGGCGCCGATTATGTCTAGGAATATTTACCTATAAAATTTGTCACTATTTACATTGTTTTCTATTGTCAAGCAAGCATCTGGTGAAGGTGTTTCCAATGAGTGTAGAACGGACATGTAATAGGTGAGGGGGAAAATGTCCAGGGGGGAATTTGTGAGGGGGAAAATGTCCAGGGGGGAATTTGTGAGGGGGAAAATGTCCAGGGGGGAATTTGTGAGGGGGAAAATGTCCAGGGGGAATTGTGAGGGGAAATGTCCAGGGGAATTTGTGAGGGGGAAATGTCCAGGGGGAATATGTGAGGGGAAATGTCCAGGGGGGAATATGAGGGGAAATGTCCAGGGGGGAATTTGTTGAGGGGAAAATGCCCAGGGGGGAATTTGTTAGGGGGAAAATGTCCAGGGGGGTATTTGTGAGGGGGAAAATGTCCAGGGGGGAATTTGTGAGGGGGACCAAGTCCATGGGTGAATTTGTGATGGGTAAAATGACCACGTGGGAATTTGTGAGGGGGGAAAATGTCCAGGGGAGTTTGTGAGGGGAAAATGTCCAGGGGAATTTGTGAGGGGAAATGTCCAGGGGAAATTTGTGAGGGGAAATGTCCAGGGGGGAGTTTGTGAGGGGGAAAATGTCCATGGGGGAATTTGTGAGGGGAAATGTCCAGGGGGAATATGTGAGGGGGAAATGTCCATGGGGAATTAGTGAGGGGAAATGTCCAGAGGGGAATTTGTGAGGGGAAATGTCCAGGGGGAATTTGTGAGGGGGAAATGTCCAGGGGGAGTATGTGAGGGGGAAAATGTCCAAAGGGGAATTTGTGAGGGGGAAAATGTCCAGGGAGAGTTTGTCAAGGGGGAAAATGTCCAGGGAGAGTTAGTGAGGGGAAAATGTCCAGAGGGGAATTTGTGAGGGGAAAATGTCCAGGGGAATTTGTGAGGGGAAATGTCCAGGGGAATTAGTGAGGGGAAAATGTCCATGGGGGAATTAGTGAGGGGGAAAATGTCCAGAGGGGAATTTGTGAGGGGGAAAATGTCCAGGGGGGAATTTGTGAGGGGAAATGTCCAGGGGGAATTTGTGAGGGGAAAATGTCCAGGGGGGAATTTGTTAAGGGGAAAATGTCCAGTGGGGGAATTTGTTCAAGGGAAAATGCCCAGTGGGGAATTTGTTAAGGGGAAAATGTCCAGGGGGGAATTTGTTGAGGGGTAAATGTCCAGGGGGGAATTTGTGAGGGGGAAATGTCCAGGGGGGAATTTGTGAAGGGGAAAATGTCCAGGGGGAATTTGTGAGGGGGAACTGTCCAAGGGGGAATTTGTTTAGGGGAAAATGTCAAGGGGGAAATTGTGAGGGGGAAAATGTCCAGGGGGGAATTTGTGAGGGGGAAATGTCCAAGGGGGAATTTGTGAAGGGGAAAATGTCCAGGGGGAATTTGTGAGGGTGAAATGTCCAGGGGGGAATTTGTGAGGGGGAAAATGTCCAGGGGGGAATTTGTGAGGGGGAAAATGTCCAGGGGGGAATTTGTGAGGGGGAAAATGTCCAGGGGTGAGTTTGTGAGGGGGAAAATGTCCATGGGGGAATTTGTGAGGGGGAAAATGTCCAGGGGGGAATTTGTGAGGGGGAAAATGTCCAGGGGGGAATTTGTGAGGGGGAAAATGTCCATGGGGTAATTAGTGAGGGGGAAAATGTCCAGGGGTGAGTTTGTGAGGGGGAAAATGTCCATGGGGGAATTTGTGAGGGGGAAAATGTCCAGGGGTGAAAATGTCCAGGGGTGAAAATGTCCAGGGGTGAAAATGTCCAGGGGGGAAAATGAGAAGGGGAAAAATGTGTGTGTTAAGTCAAAGTGCAGAATCAGAGGTCAACCAAAGCGCTTTTTCTCACCTCATGTCGACGGGGAATTGTTGCACCAAGCATAGAATTACCGATGCAGTGTTACAGTCAGGCAGAAATATTAAGGGAGTTGGGGAGGGGAGCGAGTCTCTTCACAGCCCTGCCTGACCACCACCTCGTATACACTGCTCTCTCATATGGCAGCTGCTGTGGATAACAGATTAGATTTAGAAAGGGGAAAAAGAAAGAAGAATAAGGGAGAGATAAAAAGAGGAGAGGAATGATTTAAGAGGGAAGGAAAAGGAATAAATCAAGGAAGAAGAAAAAGGGGAAGGTAAAGTAGGAGAAAAAAAGGTAAATGGTGAAATATAAATGGAAGAGAAAGGAAGAGAAAATATATGAGGAAAGCAAATGGGAAAGGAATAAAGAGACGGAGGAAAAGGAAAGGAAAGGAAGGGAGGGATATAGAAGGAAAGGAGAGGAGGGGAGAAGAGGAGGAAAAGATAGGGATTGAGGAAGGGAGGAAAAGGAGGGGATTCAGGAAGGGAGGAAAAGGAAGGGAGAGGGGAGGGAATGGAATGGGGAAGGGAGATGATGTGAGGAAAGGAGAGGAGGGGAGAAGAGGAGGAAAATATAGAGATTAAGGAAGGGAGAAGGAAGGGAATGAAAGGGGGGAGGGAGATGATGTCAGGAAAAGAAGGGGAAAAAATAAGGAAAAGATTGAAATTAAGGGAGGGAGGAAAAAGAAGGGAAAGGGAAAGTAAAGAAAAGGGGAAGGGAGATGATGTCAGGAAAAGAAGGGGAAAAAAGAAGGAAAAGATTGAAATTAAGGGAGGGAGGAAAAAGAAGGAAGAGGGAAAGGAAAGAAAAGGGGAAGGGAGATGATGTCAGGAAAGGAAAGGGAAGAAGAGACGGAAAAGACAGATTAAGGAAAGGAGGAAAAGGAAGGGAGAGGGAAGGGAAAGAAAGGGGGAAGGAGATGGAAGGAAAGGAGAGGAAGGGTGGAGAGGAGGAAAAGATAGGGATTAAGGAAAGGAGGAAAAAGAAGGGAGAGGGAAGGGAGATGACATGAGGAAAGGAAGGGGAGAAGAGGAGGAAAAGAAAGATTAAGGGAGGAAAAGGAAGGGAGGGGGAAAGGAAAGAAAAGGGGAAGGGAGATCATGTCAGGAAAGGAAGGGGAAGACAGAGATGAAGTAGAACTGCTTGATCCATAATTACAATGCAAGAATCTGCATTTAGTTAAACATTCCGGTAACGTGTCATCACTCTCATCAGGGAGTCCACAAAACCCTAGTGACAAATCTCGAGACATAAGGATCTCTGTGCCAGGAACCGAACTTGTGCCTTCAGAATATGGGACAGGACAGAAGACAAAGTGGAGGGAACGGAAGGGGAAAGAAAGGGAAGGGTAGGAAAGGAAGGGAAGGGAAGGGAAGGGAAGTCACAGGAAGGGAAGGGAAGGGAAGGGAAGGGAAGGGAAGGAAAGTAATAGGAAAGGAAGGGAAGGGAAGGGAAGGGAAGGGAAGTAATAGGAAGGAAGGAAGGAAGGGAAGGAAGTCATAGGAAGGAAGGAAGGAAGGAAGGAAGGAAGGGAAGGAAGGAAGGAAAGTAATAAGAAGGAAGGGAAGGATAGGAAGGAGGGAAGGAAGGAAAGGAAGGAGAGGGAAGGGAAGGGAAGGGAAGGAAAGTAATAAGAAGGGAAGGGAAGTGGAAGGAAGGAAGGAAGGAAGGAAGGGAAGGAAGGAAAGAATAAGAAGGGAAGGAAGGATAGGAAGGGAAGGAAGGAAGGAAGGAAAGTTAAGGAAGGAAAGGAAGGAAGGAAGGAAGGAATGAAAGAAGGAAGGAAGGAAAGGAAGGAAGGAAGGAGAGGAAGGAAGGAAGGAAGGAAGGAAAGAAGGAAGAAAGGAAAGGAAGGAAGGAAGGAAGGAAGGAAGGAAGGAAAGGAAGGAAGGAAGGAAGGAAGGAAGGGAAGGAAAGTAATAAGAAGGAAGGAAGGATAGGAAGGAAGGAAGGGAAGGAAGGGAAGGAAGGGAAGGAATAAGAAGGAAGGAAGAAGGAAGGAAGGAAGGAAAGAAGAAGGGAAGGAAGTGATAGGAAGGAAGGAAGGAAGGAAAAAGAAGGGAAAGAAGGAAGAGTTAGGAAGGAAGTAAGGAAGGAAGGAAGGAAGTAATGAAGGAAGGAAGGAAGGAAAGAAGGAAGGAAGGAAGGAAGGATAGAAGGGAAGGAAGGAAGGAAGGAAGGGAAGGAATAATAAGGGAAGGAAGGATAGGAAGGAAGGAAAGGAAGGAAGGAAGGTAAGAAGGAAGAAGGTAATGAAGGAAAGGAAGGAAGGAATGAAGGAAGGAAGGAGTGAAGGAAGGAAGGATAGGAGGGAAGGGAAGGGAAGGGAAGGAAAGTAATAAGAAGGGAAGGGAAGGGAAGGGAAGGGAAGGAAAGTAATAAGAAGGGAAGGGAAGTGATAGGAAGGGAAGGGAAGGGAAGGGAAGGGAAGGGAAGGGAAGGGAAGGAAAGGTAGGAGAAAGGGAGGGAAGGGAGGAAAGGGGAAGGAAGGAAGGAAGGAAGGAAGGAAGGAAGGCAGGAAAGGAAGGAAGGAAGGATAGGAAGGAAGGAAAGGAAGGGAAGGATAGAAGGAAGGAAGGAAGGAAAGGAAGGAGGAAGGAAGGAAGGAAGGAAAGTAATAAGAAGGAAGGAAGGAAGGAAGAATAAGAAGGAAGGGAAGGGAAGGGAAGGGAAGGGAAGGGAAGTGATAGGAAGGGAAGGAAAGGGAAGGGAAGTGATAGGAAGGGAAGGAAAGGAAAGTAATAAGAAGGAAGGAAGGAAGGAAGGAAGGAAGGAAGGAAGTGATAGAAAGGGAAGGAAGGAAAGGAAGAAGGAAAGGAAGGAAGAAGGAAAGGGAAGGAAGTAAAGGCAAGGAAGGAAGGAAGGAAGGAAGGAAGGAAGGAAGGAAGGGAAGGAAGGATAAGAATAAGAAGGAAGGAAGGAAGGAAGGAATAAGCAAGGGAAGGAAGGAAGGAAGGAAGGAAGGAAAGGTAGAAGGAAGGAAGGAAAAGCAATAAGAAGGAAGGAAGGATAGAAAGGAAGGAAGGAAGGGAAGGAAAGAATAAGAAGGAAGGAAGGAAGGAAAGTAATAAGAAGGAAGGAAGTGATAGAAGGAAGGAAGGAAGGAAAGGGAAAGGAAGGAATAAGAAGGAAGGAAGGATAGGGAAGGGAAGGAAGGAAGGAAGGATAGGAAGGAAGGAAGGAAGGAAGGGAAGGAAGGAAGGGAAGGGAAGGATAGGAAGGAAGGAAAGGAAGGAATGGAAGGAAGGAAGGAAAGGAAGGAGGATAGGAAGGAAGGAGGAAGGGAAGTAATAAGGAAGGAAGTGATAGGAAGGAAGGAAGGATAGGAAGGAAGGAAAGGAAGGAAGGATAGGAAGGAAGGAGGAAGGAAGTAAGAAGGAAGGGAAGGATAGGAAGGAAGGAAAGGAAGGAAGGAAGGAAGGATAGGAAGGAAAGGAAGGAAAGGAAAGGAAAGGAAGGAAGGAAAGGAAGGAAGGATAGGAAAGGGAAGGAAAGGAAGGAAGGATAGGAAAGGGAAGGAAAGGAAGGAAGGATAGGAAAAGGAAGGAAAGGAAGGAAGGAAGGAAGGAAGGGAAGGAAGGAAGGAAGGAAAGGAAGGAAGGGAGGGAGAAGGGAAGGAAGAGGAAGGAAGGAAGGAGGAAGGAAGGAAAGGAAGGAAGTGATAGGAAGGAAGGAGGGAAGGAAGGAGGAAGGAAGGAAAGAAAGGAAGAAGGAAGGAAGGATAGGGAAGGAAGGAAAGGAAGGAAGTAGGGAAGGGAAGGAGGAAGGAAGGAAAAGCAATAAGGGAAGGAAGGATAGGAAGGGAAGGTAAGGGAAGGAAGGGGAAGGAAGGGGAGGAAGGGAAGGAAGGGAAGGAAAAATAAGAAGGAAGGGAAGGATAGGGAAGGGAAGGAAAGGAAGGAAGTGATAGGAAGGAAGGAGGAAGGAAGGAAAGTAAAGGAAGGGAAGGATAGGAAGGAAGGAAGGGAAGGAGGAAGTGATAGAAGGAAGGAAAGGGAAGGAAGGAAGGAAGTGATAGGAAGGAAGGGGAAGGAAGGAAGGAAGGAAAGAATAAGAAGGAAGGAAGGATAGGAAGGAAGGAAAGGAAGGGAAGGAGGAAGTGATAGGAAGGGAAGGGGAGGAAGGGAAGGAGGAAGGAAGGAAAGGAAGGAAGGAGGAAGGAAAGGAAGGAAGGGGAGGAAGGAAGGAAGAAGGGAAGGAAGGAGGAAGGAAGGAAAGGAAGGAAGGAGGAAGGAAGGGAAGGGAATGGAATGGAAGGAAGGGAAGGAAAGGGAAGGAAGGAAGGGAAGGAAGGGAGGAAGGAGGGAAGGAAGGAAGGGATAGGAAGGAAGGAAGGAAGGAAGGATAGGAAGGAAGGGAAGGAAGGAAGGGAAGGAAGGAAGGAAGGGAAGGGAAGTGATAGGAAGGGAAGGGAAGGGAAGGAAAGGGAAGGGAAGAGAAACGGAAAATGGAAGGGAAAAGAAGAAGACAAAAGGAGAAAAAAATAACACTCAGTAATAAAACAGGAAGAGAATATTGTAGGTCACCGCAACACTGCCTATGTCTACGGACCTTAACTTGACGCCCCCGCCCGTTGTTGTCAGTGCTGAAGTGTTCCCTCCTATGATGACCTTTCACCTCACTAGTGGCTCAGATTAGGCTGCCCTGACTGACGTTCTGAGGGTTCGGGGTTCGATACCAGTGGACATTTAGCTTTTCGTGATTTTTCATTGTCTTATTGCAGTTTCTTTGATATATAAATACATCGTTAAGTGCCATTCTATCACGTGTGTGTGTGTGTGTGTGTGTGTGTGTGTGTGTACACACACACACACACACAAACACACACACACATACACAAATTCATGTTTAATCGCTTGTGTTTTTTTCGCGGGTCACATTTGCATATAGATGTAAAACCTTCAGTAAAATGCTTACAAACGGAGTGATGGTTAGTGTGTGTGTGTGTGCGTGTGTGTGTGTGTGTGTGTGTGTGTGTAAGGAGGCATATACGATTATTTTAAAAAAGAGAGAAAAGAAAAAAACAATGGTAACGAGAGAGAGAGAGAGAGAGAGAGAGAGAGAGAGAGAGAGAGAGAGAGAGAGAGAGAGAGAGAGAGAGAGAGAGAGAGAGAGAGAGAGAGAGAGAGAGAGAGAGAGAGAGAGAGAGAGAGAGAGAGAGAGAAAGGAAAGGAGAAAAGAACAGAAATAAAAGAAAAACGAGGGCGATACAAAAAAATAAAGATGAGGAAAAGGGAGAGAGGGAGAGTGGGAGGAAGGAAAGAAGAAGAGATAAAGAAAATAGGTAAAGGAAGTGAAAGAAGATGGGAAGGGAGGAGATGGGAAGGGAGGAGATGGGAAGGGAGGAGATGGGAAGGAAAGAGATGGGAAGGGAGGAGATGGGATGGAAGGAGATGGGAAGGGAGGAGATGGGAAGGGAGGAGATGGGATGGAAGGAGATGGGAAGGGAGGAGATGGGAAGGAAGGAGATGGGATGGAAGGAGATGGGAAGGGAGGAGATGGGATGGAAGGAGATGGGATGGAAGGAGATGGGAAGGAAGGAGATGGGAAGGAAAGAGATGGGAAGGGAGGAGATGGGAAGGGAGGAGATGGGAAGGAAAGAGATGGGAAGGGAGGAGATGGGAAGGGAGGAGATGGGAAGGGAGGAGATGGGAAGGAAAGAGATGGGAAGGGAGGAGATGGGAAGGGAGGAGATGGGAAGGGAGGAGATGGGAAGGGAGGAGATGGGAAGGAAAGAGATGGGAAGGGAGGAGATGGGAAGGGAGGAGATGGGAAGGAAGGAGATGGGAAGGGAGGAGATGGAAGGAAGGAGATGGAAGGAGGAGATGGGAAGTAGATGGGTAGGAAGGAGATGGGAAGGAAGGAGATGGGAAGGAAGGAGATGGGAAGGAAGGAGATGGGAAGGAAGGAGATGGGAAGGAAGGAGATGGTAAGGAGATGGAAGAAGGAGGAAGGAGATGGGAAGGAGGAGATGGAAGGAAGGAGATGGAAGGAGATGGGAAGGAAGGAGATGGAAGGAGGAGATGGGAAGGAAGGAGATGGAAGGAAGGAGATGGAAGGAGGAGATGGGAAGGAAGGAGATGGGAAGGGACGAGATGGGAACGAAGGAGATGGGAAGGGAGCAGATGCGAAGGAAGGATATGGGAAGGTAGGAGAAGGGAAGGAAGGAGATGGGAAGGGAGGAGATGGGAAGCTAGGAGATCGGAAGGAAGGAGATGGATGAAGGAGATGGGAAGGAAGGAGATGGGAAGGAAGGAGATGGAAGGAGGAGATGGGAAGGAAGGAGATGGGAAGGAGGAGATGGAAGGAAGGAGATGGGAAGGGAGGAGATGGGAAGGAAGGAGATGGGAAGGGAGGAGATGGGAAGGAAGGAGATGGGAAGGAAGGAGATGGTAAGGAAGGAGAAGTGAAGGAAGGAGAAGGGAAGTAAGGAGATGGTAAGGAAGGAGATGGGATGGAAGGAGATGGGAAGGGAGGAGATGGGAAGGAAGGAGATGGGAAGGAAGGAGATGGGAAGGAAGGAGATGGGAAGGAAGGAGATGGGATGGAAGGAGATGGGAAGGAAGGAGATGGGATGGAAGGAGATGGGAAGGAAGGAGATGGGAAGGAAGGAGATGGGAAGGAAGGAGATGGGAAGGAAGGAGATGGGATGGAAGGAGATGGGATGGAAGGAGATGGGAAGGAAGGAGATGGG
Organism: Eriocheir sinensis; assembly: GCF_024679095.1. Lineage (NCBI taxonomy): Eukaryota > Metazoa > Arthropoda > Malacostraca > Decapoda > Varunidae > Eriocheir > Eriocheir sinensis. The sequence goes on from NC_066572.1 coordinate 4,504,949, forward strand.
AAGGAAGGAGATGGGAAGGAAGGAGATGGGAAGGAAGGAGATGGGAAGGGAGCAGATGGGAAGGAAAGAGATGGGAAGGGAGGAGATGGGATGGAAGGAGATGGAAGGAGATGGAAGGAGGAGATGGGAAGGAAGGAGATGGAAGGAAGGAGATGGGAAGGAGGAGGGAAGGAAGGAGATGGGAAGGAAGGAGATGAAGGAAGGAGATGGAAGGAAGGAGATGGGAAGGAAGAGATGGGAAGGAGGAGATGGGAAGGAAGGAGATGGGAAGGAGATGGAAGGAAGGAGATGGGAAGGAAGGATGGAAGGAGATGGGAAGGAAGGAGATGGAAGGAAGGAGATGGGAAGGAAGGAGATGGGAAGGAGATGGGAAGGAAAGAGATGGGAAGGAAGGAGATGGGAAGGAAGGAGATGGGAAGGAAGGAGATGGGAAGGAAGGAGATGGGAAGGAAGGAGATGGGAAGGAAGGAGATGGGAAGGGAGGAGATGGGAAGGAAGGAGATGGGAAGGAAGGAGATGGGAAGGAAGGAGATGGGAAGGGAGGAGATGGGAAGGTATGAGATGGGAAGGAGATGGGAAGGAAGGAGATGGGAAGGAAGGAGATGGGAAGGAAGGAGATGGGAAGGAAGGAGATGGGAAGGAAGGAGATGGGAAGGAAGGAGATGGGAAGGAAGGAGATGGGAAGGAAGGAGATGGGAAGGGAGGAGATGGGAAGGAAGGAGATGGGAAGGAAGGAGATGGGAAGGAAGGAGATGGGAAGGAAGGAGATGGGAAGGAAGGAGATGGGAAGGAAGTAGATGGGAAGGGAGGAGATGGAAGGAAGAGATGGGAAGGAGAGATGGGAAGGAAGGAAGGAGATGGGAAGGGAGGAGATGGGAAGGGAGGAGATGGGAAGGAAGGAGATGGGAAGGGAGGAGATGGGAAGGAAGGAGATGGGAAGGGAGGAGATGGGAAGGAAGGAGATGGGAAGGAATGAGATGGGAAGGAAGGAGATGGGAAGGGAGGAGATGGGAAGGAAGGAGATGGGAAGGGAGGAGATGGGAAGGAAGGAGATGGGAAGGAAGGAGATGGGAAGGAAAGAGATGGGATGGGAGGAGATGGGAAGGAAAGAGATGGGAAGGTAGGAGATGGGAAGGAAAGAGATGGGAAGGAAGGAGATGGGAAGGAAGGAGATGGGAAGGAAGGAGATGGGAAGGAAAGAGATGGGAAGGAAGGAGATGGGAAGGAAGGAGATGGGAAGGAAGGAGATGGGGAAGGAGATGGAAGGAAGGAGATGGGAAGGGAGGAGATGGGAAGGAAAGAGATGGGAAGGTAAGAGATGGGGAAGGAGATGGGAAGGAGATGGGAAGGAGGAGATGGGAAGGAAGGAGATGGGAAGGAGATGAAGGAAGGAGATGGGAAGGAAGGAGATGGGAAGGAGGAGATGGGAAGGAAGGAGATGGAAGGAGATGGGAAGGAGGAGAGAAGGAAGGAGATGGGAAGGAAAGAGATGGGAAGGGAGGAGATGGGAAGGAAGGAGATGGGAAGGGAGGAGATGGGAAGGAAGGAGATGGGAAGGGAGGAGATGGGAAGGAAGGAGACTGGAAGGAGGAGATGGAAGGAAGGAGATGGGAAGAAGGAGATGAAGGAAGGAGATGGGAAGGAAGGAGATGGGAAGGAAGGAGATGGGAAGGAGGAGATGGAAGGAAGGAGAAGGAAGGAGATGAAGGTAGGAGATGGGAAGGTAGGAGATGGGAAGGAAGGAGATGGGAAGGAAGAGATGGAAGGAGGAGAAGGAAGGAGATGGAAGGAGATGGAAGGAAGGAGATGGGAAGGAAGGAGATGGGGAAGGAGATGGGAAGGAAGGAGATGGGAAGGAGGAGATGGGAAGGAAGGAGATGGAAGGAAGGAGATGGAAGGAAGGAGATGGAAGGAGATGGGAAGGGAGGAGATGGGAAGGAAGGAGATGGGAAGGAAGGAGATGGGATGGAAGGAGATGGGAAGGAAGGAGATGGGAAGGAAGGAGATGGGAAGGGAGGAGATGGGAAGGAAGGAGATGGGAAGGAAGGAGATGGGAAGGGAGGAGATGGGAAGGAAGGAGATGGGTTGGAATGAGTTGTGATGGGAGGAGATGGGATGGAAGGAGATGGGAAGGAAGGAGATGGGAAGGGAGGAGATGGGAAGGAAGGAGATGGGAAGGAAGGAGATGGGAAGGGAGGAGATGGGAAGGAAGGAGATGGGAAGGAAGGAGATGGGAAGGGAGGAGATGGGAAGGAAGGAGATGGGAAGGGAGGAGATGGGAAGGAAGGAGATGGGAAGGAAGGAGATGGGATGGAAGGAGATGGGAAGGGAGGAGATGGGAAGGAAGGAGATGGGAAGGAAGGAGATGGGAAGGAGGAGATGGAAGGAAGGAGATGGATGGAAGGAGATGGGAAGGAGGAGATGGAAGGAAGGAGATGGGAAGGAAGGAGATGGGAAGGAGGAGATGGGAAGGAAGGATGGGATGGAAGGAGATGGAAGGAGGAGATGGAAGGAAGGAGATGGGATGAAGGAGATGGGAAGGTAGGAGATGGGAAGGAAGGAGATGGGAAGGAAGGAGATGGGAAGGGAGGAGATGGGAAGGAAGGAGATGGGATGGAAGGAGATGGGAAGGAAGGAGATGGGAAGGAAGGAGATGGGATGGAAGGAGATGGGATGGAAGGAGATGGGATGGAAGGAGATGGGATGGAAGGAGATGGGAAGGAAGGAGATGGGATGGAAGGAGATGGGATGGAAGGAGATGGGAAGGAAGGAGATGGGATGGAAGGAGATGGGATGGAAGGAGATGGGATGGAAGGAGATGGGAAGGAAGGAGATGGGATGGAAGGAGATGGGATGGAAGGAGATGGATGGAAGGAGATGGAAGGAAGGAGATGGGATGGAAGGAGATGGGATTGAAGGTGATGGGATGGAAGGAGATGGGATGGACGGAGATGGGAAGGAAGGAGATGGGATGGAAGGAGATGGATGGAAGGAGATGGATGAAGGAGATGGGATGGAAGGAGATGGATGAAGGAGATGGATGGAAGGAGATGGAAGGAAGGAGATGGGATGGAAGGAGATGGATGGAAGGAGATGGATGGAAGGAGATGGATGGAAGGACATGGGAAGGAAGGAGATGGGATTGAAGGAGATGGGATGGAAGGAGATGGGATGGAAGGAGATGGGAAGGAAGGAGATGGGATGGAAGGAGATGGGATGGAAGGAGATGGGATGAAGGATGGAAGGAAGGAGATGGGATGAAGGAGATGGGATGGAAGGAGATGGAAGGAGATGGAAGGAAGGAGATGGGATGGAAGGAGATGGATGAAGGAGATGGGATGGAAGGAGATGGGAAGGAAGGAGATGGGATGGAAGGAGATGGATGAAGGAGATGGGAAGGAGATGGGAAGGAAGGAGATGGATGGAAGGAGATGGGAAGGAAGGAGATGGGATGGAAGGAGATGGAAGGAAGGAGATGGATGAAGGAGATGGATGGAAGGAGATGGGAAGGAAGGAGATGGATGGAAGGAGATGGATGGAAGGAGATGGGATGGAAGGAGATGGGATGGAAGGAGATGGATGGAAGGAGATGGGAAGGAAGGAGATGGGATGAAGGAGATGGAAGGAAGGAGATGGGATGGAAGGAGATGGATGGAAGGAGATGGATGAAGGAGATGGGATGGAAGGAGATGGGAAGGAAGGAGATGGATGAAGGAAGGAGATGGAAGGAAGGAGATGGGATGGAAGGAGATGGGATGGAAGGAGGATGGAAGGAGATGGATGAAGGAGATGGAAGGAAGGAGATGGGATGGAAGGAGATGGATGAAGGAGATGGAAGGAAGGATGGGATGGAAGGAGATGGGATGGAAGGAGATGGGATGGAAGGAGATGGATGAAGGAGATGGGAAGGAAGGAGATGGGATGAAGGAGATGGGATGGAAGGAGATGGATGAAGGAGATGGAAGGAAGGAGATGGGAAGGAGATGGAGTGAAGGAGATGGATGGAAGGAGATGGGATGAAGGAGATGGGATGAAGGAGATGGATGGAAGGAGATGGAAGGAAGGAGATGGGATGGAAGGAGATGGATGGAAGGAGATGGGAAGGAAGGAGATGGGATGGAAGGAGATGGATGGAAGGAGATGGGATGGAAGGAGATGGAAGGAAGGAGATGGGATGGAAGGAGATGGATGAAGGAGATGGGAAGGAAAGAGATGGGAAGGAAAGAGATGGGATGGGAGGAGATGGGAAGGAAAGAGATGGGAAGGAAAGAGATGGGAAGGAAAGAGATGGGAAGGAAAGAGATGGGATGGGAGGAGATGGGAAGGAAAGAGATGGGAAGGAAAGAGATGGGATGGAAGGAGATGGGAAGGAAAGAGATGGGATGGAAGGAGATGGGAAGGAAAGAGATGGGAAGGAAGGAGATGGGAAGGAAAGAGATGGGAAGGGAGGAGATGGGAAGGGAGGAGATGGTAATGGAAGAGATGGGAAGGGAGGAGATGGGAAGGAAGGAGATGGGATGGAAGGAGATGGGATGGAAGGAGATGGGAAGGAAGGAGATGGGAAGGAAGGAGATGGGAAGGAAGGAGATGGGAAGGAAGTAGATGTGAAGGAAGGAGATGGGAAGGAAGGAGATGGAAGGAAAGAGATGGAAGGAGAGATGGGAAGGAGGAGATGGATGGAAGGAGATGGAAGGAAGGAGATGGATGGAAGGAGATGGGAAGGAGGAGATGGATGAAGTAGATGGGAAGGAAGGAGATGGGAAGGGAGGAGATGGGATGGAAGGAGATGGGAAGGAAAGAGATGGGAAGGGAGGAGATGGGAAGGGAGGAGATGGGAAGGGAGGAGATGGGATGGAAGGAGATGGGAAGGAAGGAGATGGGAAGGAAAGAGATGGGAAGGGAGGAGATGGGATGGAAGGAGATGGGAAGGAAGGAGATGGGAAGGAAGGAGATGGGAAGGAAAGAGATGGGAAGGAAAGAGATGGGAAGGAAAGAGATGGGAAGGAAAGAGATGGGAAGGAAAGAGATGGGATGGAGGAGATGGAAGGAGGATGGATGGAAGGAGATGGGAAGGGAGGAGATGGGAAGGAAAGAGATGGGAAGGAAGGAGATGGGAAGGGAGGAGATGGGAAGGGAGGAGATGGGATGGAAGGAGATGGGAAGGAAGGAGATGGGAAGGAAAGAGATGGGAAGGGAGGAGATGGGAAGGGAGGAGATGGGATGGAAGGAGAGATGGGAAGGAAAGAGATGGGAAGGAGGATGGAAGGAAGGAGATGGGATGGAAGGAGATGGGAAGGAAGGAGATGGGAAGGAAGGAGATGGGAAGGAAGGAGATGGGAAGGAATGAGATGGGAAGGGAGGAGATGGGAAGGGAGGAGATGGGAAGGGAGGAGATGGGATGGAAGGAGATGGGAAGGAAGGAGATGGGATGAAAGGAGATGGGAAGGAAAGAGATGGGAAGGGAGGAGATGGGAAGGGAGGAGATGGGATGGAAGGAGATGGGACGGAAAGAGATAGGAAGGTAGGAGACAAGGGATGGAAGGAGGAGATGGGAAGGGAGGAGATGGTAATGGAAGAGATGGGAAGGTAAGAGATGGGAAGGGAGGAGATGGCAAGGGAGGAGATGGGAAGGGAGGAGATGGGAAGGGAGGAGATGGGAAGGGAGAAGATGGTAATGGAAGAGATGGGAAGGTAAGAGATGGGAAGGGAGGAGATGGGAAGGGAGGAGATGGGAAGGAAGGAGATGGGAAGAAAAGTAGAAAGAGGAGAAAGTGAAGGAAAGAATGAAGAAAGGGAGAGGAAGGGAAGGGAAGGGAAGAGAAAGAACATGGAAGGGAAAGGAAAAGATGGGAAGGGAAATGAAGACGAAAGGAAAAAAACCTCAGTAAGAAAAAGGGAAGAGAAAGGAAGAGAGAAAAGGGAGGAGAAAGTGGAATGAAAGGGAAGGAAAGAGAAGGGAGGGAAAGGGAAAGGAAGAGAAGTGAAAGAATGGGAAGATAATACGAAGAGAAATAAGAAGATAAATAAATGGAAAAGGAAGAGAAAGAAATTGTGGGTAAAGAAAGGGAAGGAAAGAAAGGGAGCAGAAATGAAAGGGAAGAAAGGGGAGGGGAAGGGAAGGGAAGGGATAGGAAGAGAAGGGCAGGGAAGGGAAAGGATAAGAAGGGAAGGAAAGGGATTGGAGGGGAAGGAAAGGGATTGGAGGCGAAGGAAAGGAAAGGGAAGGGAAGGGAAGGGAAGGGAAAGGAAGGGAAGGGAAGGGAAGGGAAGAGAAGGGAATGGATGGGTAGGGAATGGAAGGGAAGGGATCGGGAGGGAAGGGAAAGGATAAGAAGGGAAGGAAAGGGATTGGAGGGGAAGGAGAGGGATTGGAAGGGAAGGAAAGGGAAGGGAAGGGAAGGGAAAGGAGGGGAAGGGAGGGGAGGGGAAGGGAAAGGAAGAGAAGGGAAAGGAAGGGAAGGGAATGGAAGGGAATGGAAGGGAAGGGATCGGGAGGGAAGGGAAGGGAAAGGATGGAAAGGGAACGGAGGGAAAGTGATAGGAAGGGAAGGAAAGGGATTGGAAGAGAAGGGAAGAGAAGGGAAGGAAAGGGAAGGGAAGGGAAGAGAAGGGAAGGGAAGAGAAAGGAAGGGAAGGGATAGGAAAGGAAGGAAAGAGAATATAAATGAAGAGAAGAAAGGGGAAGGGAACAGAAGAAAGAGGAAAGGAAGGGAAAGGAAGGGGAGAGGAAGGGGGAGGGAAAAAGAAGATGAAGAAGGAGAGAATATAATTAACTGTAGGAAGAATCAAGTAAGGAAAAGAAAGGAGGGAAGGGAAGGGATGGGAAGGGAAGGGGAGGGGAGGGAAAGGAAGGGAAGGGAAGGGAAGGGAAGGGAAGGGAAGGGAAGGGAAGGGAAGGGAAGGGAAGTGAAGGGAAAAAAAGAGGAGGAAAGGGTCGTGGAAAATAAGTGAGGAGAGAGAGAGAGAAAAATAGGGAGGAGAGGAAAGGAAAGATGGAGGAAGGGAAGGGAAGGAAAGGGAGGGAAAGGGAAGGGAGGGAAAGGGAGGAGAGGAGAAAGAAAAAGAAGGGAAGGGAAGGGAAGGGGAAGGGAAAGGAGGGGAAGGGAGGGGAAGGGAAGAGAAATGAAAGGAAGGGGAGGTCTACACAACTTCCCCTTCCTCCTCCTCCTCCTCTTCCTCCTCCCTCCCTTCCCTTCCCTTCCTTCCCAGACGTGATGCTAGCCTTGTATAATTCCATGGTAAGACCGCACCTCGAGTATGCAGTACAGTTCTGGTCTCCTGATTACATAAAGGACATTGATTTATTGAAAAGGATTCAACGACGCGCCACAAAGATGATTCCAATCTTAAGGGATCAACCGTACGAGGAACGACTCAAGCGACTCAATCTCTTTACACTGAAGAAAAGACGCCTACGAGGGGATATGATTCAAGTCTTCAAGTATCTGAAAAACTTCAATAACGTCGTTTACTCCAAATTCTTTGAACTGCAAAACCAACCTAAGAACTAGAAATAACGGCTTACCCATTCAGTCGAGTCGATGTAACACAGACATCGGAAGGAGTTTCTTTTCAGACCGAGTCATTCTTCACTGGAACAATCTTCCTTCAGAAGTAGTAAATGCGAATACCATCAACTCCTTCAAATATAGAATCGACCGTCACTTCGCTGCGTCAGAAGTGAACTGAATATTGAGGTAGATATTTTCAGACAGATTGCAGCAAGACCTCAACCTATATTCATATAATTCTCCCCCACAACCCAGATTACAAGTAGCGAAAGTCAACAATAGAGTACAGCAACAGTTAATGTCCGCATGACAGGTGGAGTGAGGTGTGGGTGCAGTAAGGTGACAGGTTACTGGTGCCGTGCCTAGTACCGCCGGTAAAACGAGGATCAAGCCTCCACCTGTGCCTCTGAAACTACACCTCACCCACCGTGAGTATTGGGGGATTCTGGGCTGCCCTGTAGGCCACTGTCCTCCCAGTCTCCGTGTATTTCTATGTTCTTGCATCTGTTCCTCAATATC
>NC_066572.1:4515478-4576669 GCF_024679095.1 Eriocheir sinensis
TGACCCTTCCTTTGTACCATGAACCTAAGAAACACACATTTGACAAGGCTTTCGTAGGAGTTGTGGGCATTTCCAGGAGTAGTTTTATGACCCCGGTGGTAGTCTGACCCTTCTTCTGAACCATGAACCTAAGAAACACACATTTGACAAGGCTTTTGTAGAAGTTGTGGGCATTTCCAGGGGTAGGTTCATGACCCTGGTGGTAGTGTGACCCTTCCTCTGTACCATGAACCTAAGAAACACATATTTGACAAAGGCTTTCGTAGGAGTTTTGGGCACTTCCAGGGGTAGTTTTATGACCCTGGTGGTAGTCTGACCCTTCTTCTGTACCATGAACCTAAGGAACACACATTTGACAAGGCTGTAGGAGTTGTGGCATTTCAGGAGTAGTTTTATGACCCCGGTGGTAGTCTGACCTTTCTTCTGTACCATGAACCTAAGAAACAAGCATGTTGACAAAGGCTTTCGTAGGAGTTGTGGGCATTTCCAGGAATAGTTTTGTGACCCTGGTGTTAGTGTGACCCTTCTGTACCATGAACCTAAGAAACACACATTTGACAAAGGCTTTCGTAGGAGTTATAGGCATTTCCAGGGGTATTTTTATGACCCTGGTGGTAGTCTGACCCTTCTTCTGTACCATGAACCTAAGGAACACACATTTGACAAGGCTTTCGTAGGATTTGTGGGCATTTCCAGTAGTTTTGTGACCCTGGTGTTAGTATGACCTCTTCTTCTGTACCATGAACCTGAAGAAACACTCATTAGAACCCGACTGACCCCCTCTTTGACCTTTATAAATAGCTGATGTGAGAAGCGAAAATGTCTTATAATACCGACCTAAGTTTACTCCTGACACAACGAACAAATAGTGACTTAAATTTGAAAGGATCAAATACCGACGCAGGACTAACTAGGAGTAACTAACCATTTATACGGCGGATGATTCGATTTGAGGAAAGCAATCCTTCCAGTGTCTATACTACATCGCCTAGCTTGGATCGCTATTTCTACTGTATACTTGAATGAATATGAAGCTTATATAACATTACCGAACATGTTTAGGTACTTGACGAGCTGTGTCAAATCCCCTCGTAATCATATCATTTCCAACACAGAGATTGACTCGCTTGACTTGTTCTTCATACGGCTGGACCCTCAGTAGTATTGCCTTTCTCGTAGCGTTTAGCTGTACCTTCTCAAGTATTTTAACCCGTCCGCTGCGACTGTCACGGATTTGGCTGTCACTGCTAGCCTGGTTACATATAATTCCAGGTCATTCTCTGTCTCTGTGGTGGATAGTGGAGTGTTTCCCATGTGGTATTGGTAGGCTGAGTTTCCCCTCTCAAGATACATGCCTACATTTTTCTTCAGTGAATTGTAGTAGCCACTTTCTGTTCCATTTCTGTAGCTTGGTGATGACTTCTTGTAGGAAATCCGCAGTCAAGGGGTTAATGTCCCAGTTATTAGAAGACCAGGACTGCACTGCATGTCCCAGGTGAGGTCTGTATCTGATACTGCCTGCGCATCAGCCGTTTGGGTGGTACTCGTCTGAGGTGTGGAATGGAGCGGATTTTCTTCAGAGCTCGAAAGGCAGGTCTAAGGTCGTTAATATTTAGACAACCCTCGACATCCTCAGCGAGACATATGACGTACCTCTCCTTATCCCTCCTCAGAAAGGTTCTAGTCCTTCGTGACAGAGTCCTCCAGAGTACCAAGATTTGAGACTGACACTGCTAGCTCCGGAGCCCACGCCTGGACCCTCAGTTTCTCAAGATGGAGCCCCGGAGGAATGCATCTTGAGAATTTCTTGGACCTGATGCGTATTCTCTGTTTTACAACAAGTCTGTAGTCAGTCTTAAATAACTCAGCACTCCGGAAAACCCTGGAGTTCTCGAGGATCCTCCAACGAATACTAACAAGGATGTGATCGATCTCCTGTACCACACCGCCACAATTGCTATACCAAGTAGGGTAGGCGGTGGCTGAGTGATTAACGTGCGGGCCCTGCATTCTCCGCGTACTGGACGACGCGGGTTCGAATCCCCACGCTACCACCTGGGATTTTTCAGTCACCGCCGAGTGGCCTAAGACTACCCACATGCTGTCCTGAAGACCACCCATTAACCCGGACTCTAGAAAAAACCGTCCAAGTGAACCAAGAATGAGTTCCGGGGGGCAGCATGAGCCAAGAATAAATGGCGCTACTATAAAAATTGCCTGCACCATGACGGGCTTGGGCCGACCACCAAGCCCCTGAAGAAAGCCTACCGGCGTATAAGCGAACACGCAAAAAAAAAAAAGAAGTCAAAAGGCGGCGAAGGTTTCGTCTCTGGAACCGGGAAACAGCAATCTTCAGCCTCTTTGACTTGGCAAAATTCAGGAGTGATCTGTATAAGTTTCTGGTATCAAAACCTTGAGGACCAACACATAACTCGTGGCCAGCTCTGTCTGTGTGAATAACTGCATTGAAGTCACCCAAGACCAAGGGTGTTGTATGGGAGGCACTGGTCAACTATAGTCAAGCTTGGCGTAGAACATCTCTTTGTCTATAAGTTCCCACATCTTGGTATGGACATATAGTGGATTAAACCTCGATATAGAGAAAGGTGAGAGAAGGAGGAGAAGAAGAGGAGTAGCAAGAGGAAGAGGAGGAGGAGGAGGAGGAGGAGGAGGAGTATTCATCTGCGAAACCCATTGCTCTTCTCCTCATCCTTCCTTCCCTTAGTTCATCTTTACCTTCTCTTCTTTCTTCTTTCTATTTTCTTGTACTCTCGATGCCTTCTTTTCTTCCTTCTTTTCCTCAATGTCTTCTTCTCTTCTTCATGTCCTCACCTCCCTCTTTCCTCCTTTCTTCCTTCTTTCATCTCCTTTATATTATTTTTCTTCCTTCTTTTCCTTCCATTACCTCCTTTTCTCCCTCCTCCTTCCTCTCCTTTCTTCCTTTTCTCTTTCACTTATTTCCTTCCCACCTTTCTCCTCCTTGTATTTCTTCCTTCTTTCCTTCCTTTCTCTTCTCCTCCTCCTTCTTCTTTTACTTCCTATGTTTCTTCAATCATTCCTCTCCCTTTTTCTTCCTTTGCTTCCTACGTCTCTTCCTTCATTATTCTCCTCTTTCCTTCTTCTCTTTTATTTTATTTCTTCTTCCTTCATCCCATTCCTTCACCCATACCTCTATTTTTTACTAATTTCTTCCGTTCCTTCTTTCTCTCAGTTTCTTCCCATCATATTCTTCCTTAACTCCTTCCCTTCATGACTCCCTTCTTCCAAAATATATACCTACTCTTCCCTTCCCTTCCTTTCCCTTCCCTTCCCTTCCCTTCCTTCCATCTATTTCCTTCCTCAACCAAATTTGCTGATAAACCAAAAGTCCTATTAAACCACCTTCACTTCACTTCCTTTCCCTTCCCTTGCCCTCCTTTCTCTTTCCTTCCCTTCCCTTCCCATCTATTTGCCTCCTCAACCAAATTTTTTAAACCAAACATTCCCTTCTCTTCCCTTCACTTCACTTCCTTTCCCTTCCCTTGCCTTCCTTTCTCTTCCCTTCCCTTCCCTTCCCATCTATTTGCCAACCTCAAACAAAATATTAAAACCAAACTTCCCTTCATTTCACTTCCTTTCCCTTCCCTTGCCTTCCTTTCTCTTCCTTTCCCTTCCCTTCCCTTCCCTTCTATTTGGCCTCCCCAACCAAATTTTTAAAACCAAACAGTCCCTTCTCTTCCCTTTATTTCCTTCTTTCCCTTCCCTTGCCTTCCTTTCTCTTCCCTTCCCTTCCCATTCCTTCCATCTCGCCTCCTCAAACAAAATATTTATCTAACCCAAAAAGTCCCTTCCCTTCCCTTCCTTTCCCTTTTTTCAATCAAACTGTCTCTATAAGCTGTCTACCCTTCCCTTCCCTTCCCTTCCTCAACGAAAATAACCATTCTTCTATTCACTTTCTTTCATTTCCCTTTCTTTACTTTCCCTTCCCTTCCCAACCAATATCTTACAACCCGCCTCCCTTCCCTTCCCATCCCCTAGCTTCCTTTCCTAACCCCCTTTCCCTTCCCTTCCCTACCCTTTACAACAAAATTCCCTTCCTAAGCCTTTTCCCCCTTCCCTTCACCTCCCTTCCCATCCCTTCCCTTCCTTTCCCAACCAAATACTATTCCTAACCCTCTTCCCTTTCCCTTCCCTTCCCTTCATTTCCCTTTCTCAACAAAACTGTAACTCCGCCCCCTTCCCCTTCCCTTACCTCCCTCCCCCGCCGGAAAACAATAGACTCGCCCTGATAATTGCAGCCTAGGTCCTATATCTAATACTTTAAGTTAATATTCACTAAATTATGAATTGTGGGCGTGATGGCAGGGAAGAGAGAGAGAGAGAGAGAGAGAGAGAGAGAGAGAGTGTGTGTGTGTGTGTGTGTGTGTGTGTGTGTGTGTGTGTGTGTGTGTGTGTGTGTGTGTGTGTGTGTTAATTGTCCTGATAACACGACTAAGTTTTGGGTGTTTTCTTCCTCCCTCTCTCTCTCTCTCTCTCTCTCACTCACCCACACACACACACACACACACACATAAAAAATCCATATATTTGGAGAGAGAGAGAGAGAGAGAGAGAGAGAGAGAGAGAGAGAGAGAGAGAGAGAGAGAGAGAGAGAGAGAGAGAGAGAGAGAGAGAGAGAGAGAGAGAGAGAGTAATAAAAACCCTTCCGGCTACGTGCAAGTGGAAGGTAAATAGAAGTAAAATTAATCATTCTAATGGAGAGAGAGAGAGAGAGAGAGAGAGAGAGAGTATAATTATGAAAAAAGAGTTCTACAGGAAAATTACCTGTTCTCTCTCTCTCTCTCTCTCTCTCTCTCTCTCTTTTCTTAATGGAGTTTCTCGTATTCACACTCAATTAATTTCCTTTGAATTCTATTTCTTATGTTCTAATGGACGTGATTACACTCTTCTCTTTCGTCTTCTTCTTCTTCTTCTTCTTCTTAATTTTCTCCTTCGTTTTCTTCGTCTTCTTATTCTTTGCCGTTTTACTGTTTTTTTTTCGTTTTCTTCTTTTTATTTTCTTCTTCTGTCTTTATCTTTTATCTTTTTCTTCTTCCTCTCCTTCGTCTTCTCATTGTCTTTTTCTTCGTTTTCTTCTTTTGTTCTTTGTCTTCTTATATTTTTTGTCTATCTTCTTTCTCTTCTTCTTCCTGCTTCTTATTTTCTTCTTCTTCTCTTTCTTTCTTCTTCTTTTTTCTTCACCTTCATATTCTTTGTTTTCTTATTTTTTGTCCTCTTTTTCTTTTAATTCTTCTTGTTTTTCCTCTTTTTTTTCTTTTCGACTATTTTTTTTTTTCGACTTCTTCTTCTTCTTCCTGTGTTTTTCTTTTCCTTCCTCTTATTATTATTCTTAGTAGTCTTATTCTTCTTCCCAAACAGGTGAATGATATATGTTGGCAAAGACAGGCTGAAACTTCTCAACTTACATTTGCTAGAAAGAAGAAGAGTGCGGGGAGATCTGATAGAAGTATTCAAATGGGTCAAGGGTTACAACAAAGGCGATATAAGTAAAGTACTGAGAATTACCCAGCAGGATAGAACACACAGTAATGGATTTAAATTAGAAAAGTATAGATTTAGGCCCCAACAGCAAGCAATTCCATGTTGATTCCCACTCTCCAGAAACGTGACCAGAACTGCACCACATGTCTGAATGAGCTCATACTGATGCTACAGACAGACTGAGAATGATTTCAGCGCTTCTATCACCCTCCTGGAAAACAGACCCAGTTTTTTTTTTTTTTTTTTTTTTTTACAGCAAAGGAGACAGTTCAAGGGCACAAAAAAAGCAAAAATTAATGAAAAAAAAGCCTGCTACCTGCTCTAAAAGAATCCAAAGAGGTGGCCGAAAGATAGGTCAGTTTTGGGAGGAGAGGTGTCCTGATACCCTCCTCTTGAAAGAGTTAAGTCGTAGGCAGGAGGAAATACAGATGAAGGAAGATTGTTCCAGAGTTTACCAGCGTGAGGGATGAAAGAGTGAAGATGCTGGTTAACTCTTGCATAAGGGGTTTGGACCGTATAGGGATGAGCATGAGTAGGGAGAAAAAGTCCAAAGGCAGCGGGGGCAGAATGTGGGAGGGGGAGAGGCATGCAGTTAGCAAGTTCAGAAGAGCAGTCAGCGTGGAAATATCGATAGAAGATAGAAAGAGGCAACATTGCGGCGGAATTTAAGAGGTAGAAGATCGTAGGAGGAGAGCTATCTGGAGGAGGCTGAGAGACTTAGCCTCCACTCTGTCCAGAAGAGCTGTGTGAGTGGAGCCCCCCTACACGTGAGATGCATACTCCATACGAGTATGCATCTCCCTATTTCCGGGATTCCTAGGACGTAATCGCCTCTTTGCTTGCTCTTTTCGTCCTCTCTGCGTTTCTTTTGCATTCGTTTTATTTTGTTATTTTCCTCTTCTTTACATTCCCTATAACTTCAAATTTATGTTCCTATCCTCCTCCTCCTCACCTTTGATTAGATAGTTAGTATAGCTGTTGTTTGTTCTTCCTTTGCGTTCCCTTTGTGTTTCTCTTCCTCCTCTTCTAACTTTGCTCTCCTTTCTTTCTTCGCCTCTGCTTCATCCTCCACTCACTTCTCCTTCCCTCTTCTCCACTTTATCTTTCCTTCCTTCTCTCCTCTTCCTTTCCCTCCTCCATTCATTTCCTCTCCTCTCGTGTCCTACATCATTTTCTTATCCTATTTTATCACTCCCTTCACCTCCTCCTCACTTCTTCTCTTCCTCTTCCTCTTCCTCCTCCTCTTCCTCCAGGTGAGACAGACAACGGAAGGTTAATTTGCTACCTGTCTCAAAAGTTCCCGTCTTAAAATAACTCTCTCTCTCTCTCTCTCTCTCTCTCTCTCTCTCTCTCTCTCTCTCTCTCTCATGATTCTTATATAGAAGGTCTGTTGGCATTTGAGAGATAGAAGGACACACGAACATACATACATACACACACACACACACACACACACACACACACACACACACACACACACACACACACACACACACACACACACTTGGTGCTTTACTGCCGCTCCCATTTGCACCCAAGCCTACTTCCGATGGAGCCCACTGAGGGTGTTGAAACCCTCTGGGTGAGGCTGTTCTCCCCGCTCCTACCCTCATCACGTTGCCTCGGTGCTCATCTGCCTTGTTTATCATTCCCCTCGTGTTGCTTCTGCCTACACGCTAATCAACCCCATCATAGAAGACATGGACCTACAGCGCACACTCTTCCCCTCGGCAAAAGTGATAATTTATGGTGACTTTAATCAGTTAAAAATTAGTGACATCGAAGAACAACTAAATCTCACACCGGTGGTTAATTTCCCCACACGACCCAGACACTTTAGACCTAATCCTCACTGACCTGACGCACCTCTACATCCCCCCCAAGCCCCTCCCCCCCTCCCATGGGACGCAGCACACACCTCTCAGTCCTATGGACACCCGCGTCCACCATTCCAAGCAAGGCCACCCCTCACCAAGACCTACAGTCCGGTAACGGACTCAGCCACTCGTTCTTTGGGACAGTGGATCACACGCCACCGCTGGACTGAAGTTTTCACCGTGGAAGACATCCAAGACAAGTGGAAACACTACACCGCCACAATCACCACAGCCTACCAACACTTCTCCCCTTTGAAAACACTGAGTGTCCATCCTTCAGACACCCCGTGGATCACGCCTAGGATGAAACGCCTAATCGAACAGCGGAACCATGCCTTCCACATCAACCCCTCACGCTACAAGCCCCTGCGGAACCAAGTAATACGGGAAATACAGAAAGCCAAAGCCACATATTACCTCCAGAAGATCCACAGCCTCAAACACTCCAGCATCAGCAAGTGGTACTCGAAAATCAGGGACCTGTGTGAAATTTCCTCCCCCCCCCCAATCCCATGCGTCTCCTACCTCCCGGCGACAGATGCAGCGGAGGCCCTCAATACCCATTTTGCCACCATCTGTTAGTCTCTCCCCAGCCTCGACCTCACCTCACTCCCAGCCTACCCTGCCCACCCATTCCCCCCTCCCCCTAGTTCAGGACTATGAGGTCGGCAGATCACTGTGCCTGCTCAAGTCCAAGCGATCCACTACACCAGTCGACTTTCCAATTCAAATTTACCAAGGGTTTGCCCCTGAGTTTGCCACTCCCCTCGCCTCAATACTCAACGCCTCCCTCCGTCAGAGCCAGTGTCCCGCTGACTGGAAACAGCTCATGTCACCCCAGTCCCCAAAACCCCAAACCCTCAGTCACTAAGCGACCTCAGGCCCATCTCAATCACTCCCGTTCCCAGCCTCCTGTGTGAGGATTTCACCTTCAAATGGACATACTCCCACCTTGCCGCCCTTATTGACACTCAACAATACGGTAACATGAAGACTTCCTCCACCACACACGGCCTTATCAACCTCCTTGACTTTGCCTGCAAGAACCTTGAAAAAAGGTAAACATCAGTCGCCCTTGCATTCATAGACTTTAGAAAGGCTCTCGATCTCGTCCACCATACCACTGTCATTAACAAGGGAAATAACCTCGGGCTTCACCCCAGCATGGTGTCCTGGCTGGCCGACTTCCTCTCCCAACGCAGTCAAGTAGTGAGGTATCAGGGAGTGGCCTCTTCCCTTCAGCATCTTACCTGTGGGGTGCCTCAAGGGACCAAAGTTGGATCACTTTTCTTTCTGATTCTGATCAACAACGCATTGACCCAGACGCCCCACCGCCGTAAGTATGTAGATGACACCACACTGGGAGTCACCAATAACAACGACAATCCTGACTACAGTTAACTCCAAGACCTGCTACACAGCTTACAATCATGGAGCACAGACAACAACGTCACCATCAACGACACCAAAACTACAGTCATGCACATCAACACCACCTCAGTCCCCGTCACCCCTCCTGTAGTCTCCATCAACGACGCTCCCCTTCAGGTAGTCCAGTCAACCAAGCCACTTGGGGTCACAATCGAGAACAAGCTTACATGGAAGGACCACACCAAAATCTAATTATAACAAGTCTGGTCACTTCCAGCGAAAATCCCGTCGGATTCGCGCAATGACGTCACGCTGCCTTCAAAGGCTGGGTCCTTTACGTGGGACCGAGTCAGTTTGCAACGAGACGGTGCTGGACCTTCAATCCCTGTCCTGCACGACAGGTTCCCCTCTGTAAGTGTCAACAACTGTAAACCTGGCTGAATTCGTCAGTATGGGCATCACTCTACAACCTTTGGGTACTAATTTGATAAATAAAGATGTCAAAGTCTCACTGTTACTCTTATTTAACCCGACACTCACTCACATATCGTACTCCACGTTAATAGCCTTTCACTCTGTGCATCAACTTCACAAGTTGCGATGTAGCCACATAAATGGTAATTATTCCACTAACAGCATGTAAACAGGAAAGTCTACAATAACAATTCTGACATGCGAATATAAGTTTTTATTCCATTCCTGAATTATTTAATTAAATGCCAAATTGTAATGTGTAACATGCTTAGTTCATATCTCTCACTCCTGTCTACTCCTTTCCTCAGTTGATTATTATAAAATAATAGTATATATATATATTATTATATATATATATATATATATATATATATATATATATATATATATATATATATATATATATATATATATATATATATATATATATATATATATATATATATATATATATATATATATATATATATATATATATATATATATATATATATAGGTATATATGTATATATATATATATATATATATATATATATATATATATATATATATATATATATATATATATATAGATATATATATTTATTTTATTACACAGTAATTTACTAACATAGTAGTGTAAATTGGCCACCCCCTCAACAGTATTATTAACTAAATGTAAACTATAAGAACAAGAAGAGAGAGAAAAAATAACACTTTAGTCTTACTACTTATATGATTTTTTGTTAAATAAGAATGTTATACTTGCAGTTAATAAAGAAATAATAGTACGACTGAAAAGGCAGTATACAGTGTACAAAAAAAAAAAAAAAAATACAAGTCGCCCATCAATTAGTCCGTTTTCTGGCATCGGACCCACCGAGGCAGTATGACGTCACCTCTCTGCCACGCCTCTCCTGCGCGTGAACAGACTTGTTATAATTAGATTTTGGACCACACCACTCAACTCATCAGATCTGCCATCTACAAACTCTACCTCCTGCGGCGGCTCAAGACGCTGGGGACTCCCGGGGGTGAGGTGGCGAGTGTGTACACCACATTCATACTCCGTCAGCTAGCGTACGCTTGGTCCTTCTCCCTCAACCTCACACAACGCCGCCAACTTAAGCAGGTACAAAAACGAGCTTGCAAGATCATCCTGGGCCCCGCCTACACCACCTACCAAGACCTCCTAGATTCCCTCACCCTCACCACCCTCCAAGAGCTACAATCGACCCTGCTGCAGCGTTGTGGTAGCGGTCTGCTCAACCCACCCACTGCCCAGACACCACAACCTACTCCCGCCTGCAGTCTCCAGTCCCCGCCAGTCAGTGATGCACGCCAACACACTGGCTCCAATACGGGCACGGACAGACTGCTACAAAAACAGTGCCGTGCCCGCAATGGTCAGGAGGATCAACAACATGTGAGCAACTCTTAACCCGGTAGCAGCGGGGATCATGTTTCTTTAGCTTTCTTAATGGTCCCTCTAAGTGGGGAAATGAGAAAAAATCACCCCTCACACAAACCTTTTCATAATATATATCAAAGCATTTGTGATCAGATTATGTATCATCTATTTTTGGGGGTTTATATCATGGCACAAATCTGCTCCGTCGCTGCTACACGGTAAAGCCACAAATTTTGCCCGTCGCTGCTACCGGGTTAAGAATAGAATCTGTAAATATTATTATTATTATCATCATTATTATATTATTATTATTATTAGTTTGGTTATTGTTATTTTTATTTTTATTGTTATTGTTATTGTTATTGTTATTATTATTATCATTATTGTTCTTATTATTATAATTATCATCATCATCACTCATCACATTGTTTACATGTATTTTGCCCATGTAATTTATGTAAATTTTCAGCTCTAGGGTTGCAATCCTTCCCCTTAATAAACCATTTATTATTATTACTATTATTATTATTATTATTAACACACACACACACACACACACACACACACACACACACACACGAGAAGGTGAATATGCATATATAAAAAAAATAAAACTAATTTGGTAACCGAACTGAAGTGAAGGAAGTTACGAAAAGTTGAAGGGTGGGAGGGTAAGGAGGGAAGGTGATAAAGGAGGGAAGGAAAGGAGGGAAGGTGATAAAGGAGGGAGGAGGAGAGGAAGGAGGGAAGGAGGGAACAAGGAGGAGAGAGAGAGAGAGAGAGAGAGAGAGAGAGAGAGAGAGAGAGAGAGAGAGAGAGAGAGAGAGACATACAAACACAGACAGACAGACACTCAAGTGGAGAGAAAGAATGGAAGGAGGAGGAGGCGGTAAAGAAGAAAGGAGGAGGAGGAGGAGGAGGAGGAGAAAACAACAAAGAAAATAATAGCAAAAAAACAAACAGAGAAGAGATATATATAAAGACAGCAATCTCTCTCTCTCTCTCTCTCTCTCTCTCTCTCTCTCTCTCTCTCTCTCTCTTAGACCACACAACTATGCTCCGATTTCTTCAGTTTCCCCTAAAAAAAAAAAAAAATCCCAGCAGGTCCCCTTAATAGAAACCTTTGCATGTGACAAGTTTCATTAAGGTTCAAAGTTGCCCTTTTAGCCTGTCTGTCAGAGTTATTAATATTTCTTTCCGTCGACCATATTTGCCTTGATTAAATTACTTTTTTTTCTGGTTTGTGTGTGTGTGTGTGTGTGTGTGTGTGTGTGTGTGTGTGTGTGTGTGTGTGTGTGTGTGTGTGTGTGTGTGTGTGTGTGTGTATTGGAATGTCATGTTTTTTTATGCCCATGACAATTTTGTATTAGAATGTCAAGCCTTTTTTTTATTCATTTATGTTTGTAAGCCCGTATGTAAATTTATCTGTGTGTTTATTACCATTTTCTAAGGCAAGGGAGACAGCTCAAGGGCAAGGAACAAAAATCATCAAGGAAAAAGCCCGCTATCCGCTGCTCCGACAATAAAAATATAAAAGAAAAACGAACGAGAAGCCAAAAGAGAGGTCAATTTCGGGTGGAGAGGTGTCCTGATACTCTCCTGGCCAAAGCGTTCAAGTCATAGGCAGGAGAGAATAGACAAAGGAAGGCTGCTCAGGAGTTTACCAGTGGAAGGGATGAAAGAGTGAAGATGCTGGTTAACTCTTGCATAAGGGATTTGGATGGGATAGGGGTGAGCTGGAGTATAAAGTCGGGGCCGTGGGAGGGGGGAGGCATGCAGTTGGCAAGTTCAGAAGAGCAGTCAGCGTGAAAATATCGATAAGAGATAGGAGATAAACATGTCTATCTATCTATCTATCTATCTTTCTTTCTTGAACTGTCATGTTGTTGTTGTTTTTGGCATATTCATTCAACCATTCATTCATTTATGAGTTATTATTTTAAGGTCATTTTGTTTTAGTTTGTATTTATATTTCCAAACCATATTATTAGTGATTTCTTGTTTGACATATCACCTTGTCTTTTTACTTCTTAATCTACTGTATTTTATCTACCTCGCTATCTATTTGTCTTTTATGTACTTCGTTGTTTCTTTAATATCTATGAATTTATATAGTGGTGTGGATATTTTCTTACTTTATATATTTATCTTTATCTATCAATCTATTCATATTTTTTTACATAAACACTTTCTTTCATATTTTGTCTATCATTATATATTCTTACTTCCTCACCTTTCTCTTATTCCTTATCTATCTGTTCCTTATTTATCCATTCCCTGTCTATCTACTTGTATATCCACTTTCGAATCATCTTTATATCTATCGAGGTCATTCTTATATCTATTCGTCTATCATTCATTAATCTCTTCATATATCTGTTTCTAGCTATCCGCCTATCTGCTAGTTCACTCTCCTTATCTCTCTACACTTTCCTATTTCCTTTAGTCTTCATTTGCTGTTATCATTTCATCCGGAGAATCTTTTTGTACGTTCTGCCAGCACGAAATTCTCTTGACTGATTGTGCTAAGGGTGATTAAGACAGTTCCTCCGAGCGCTCCTTTCCTTTGCCTTACGAAGATATTGACCAAGTAAAAGCTCTTCTCTAACCTCCTCTGTCTTTTGTGCTTCATTTTTCTCATTATTATCATCACAGGCTTTAGTCGTTACAAGCGGTCATCACTTGTTCTGGTCTTCGCTCGTCCATTCACCTAAATTGAATCTGGATCCCTATAGCTCCTAGCCGTGTCAGTAAAGCCCTTGTTAAGTGACTTGGCAGGAGGGGGTCTGATGTCTTGGTCGCCAGACACACTAAACTAGCTTCAGAGAATGTATTTTATTACCTCAACTGTTACACGAGACTGGAAATTTTGTATAGACCATCAGATCAAGCAGTGAGCGTGCGGCCATAACATGATTTTCAGAACCCGATAGGGCGGAACACGTATAGTATTTTTAGTGATGAATAAACATTAGTGAATATCTTACGGATTAACGATATGTATGCAACAGTTATGGAATGAGTTTTTGAAGAAACTTTTTAGTGATGAATATAAATTAGTGAATATCTTACGGATTAACGATATATATGCAACAGTTATGGAATGAGTTTTAGAAGAAAGGGTTTGTGCCGGTACATAAAACTCGTAAATGATCGAATTATCAGATTTGATTATTTAGTGCGATATTTGAGAAGACGACGGAAAGTTTGGAAAGTTTCGTTTAGTCGGCGCAGCGTCTGTGGTCATATGCCGAAGAGAGAGACAGAAGGGGAAGGAATTATAGGAGAAGGGAACAGACCCCAGGAGACGGGACACAACCCCCGATTAATACCTGGTACCCATTCACTGCTGGGTGGACAGGGGCGTGGAGTATCGGAAAAGCCGCCCAAATTTTTCCACTCCGCCTGGGAATCGAAACCGGGCTCTCTTGGTTGTGAGCCGAGTGTGCTAACCACTGAACCACGAAGCCCCCGAAGACGACGGAGAATTGGTAAAAAGTAACATAGATATTAAATGATACTCTCTAACTTATATTCACCATACTTACTTCATCTTCTTGCCCCATCGAGTTCAGGAAATCGAATTATGATTGATCACTTGACTGCTCAATCCAATACTTGCCTGTCTTATGTAGCAAATGAGTTAACAAAGGAATATGAATACTTTCTGAACCTCCGCGAAGTGTCCTGGATGGGGAAGACCTCACACACCCAGCCCATCAACAACCAATCAGAGAGAAACAATAATGAATGAGAAAATAATAGCGGAATAGAGGAACAAATTTAACAGGAGATTGTCATAATATCAACACGCCGTCCACACCCACTCGGCTAATGGTCCATTTTAAGTGAATATAATGTAGTAGAAACCAGAGAACTTGATTGTCATGTTATTTCTTGCTATGAGATTTTTATGTATGTTTTTTTTTTCCTTTGTATTTATCCCTCCAGTTGTCATTCATGTTCTTATTCATTTTTTTATTTTTATATTAGAGCTTTTTTTCCTTTTCCATTCCGTTCACTTTCACAACACCTCCTCTTCATCCTCCTCCTCTTCCTCTTCTTCTTTCTCCTCCTCTTCCTCCATATCCTTGCCGTTCCCCTTTTCCTTCTCCTCCTGGAATAGACTCCCACAGTCCGTAGTTAGCGCACAGAGTATCAATAGCTTTAAGTCTTCATTGGATAAGTACTTCAGGGATATAAGATTATACTGACCCTTCTTCACATGTTTTCAGACAGATTGCAGCAAGACCTCAACCTAAATCCATATTATTCTCCCCCACAACCTAGACTGCAAGTAGCCTAAGTTAACAATTGAGTAAAGCAACAGTTAATGTCCGCATGGCAGGTGGAGTGAGGTGTGGGTGCAGTAAGGTGACAGGTTACTGGTGCCGTGCCTAGTACCGCTGGTAAAACGAGGATCAAGCCTCCACCTGTGCCCCTGAAACTACACCTCACCCGTCGTAAGTATTAGGGGGAAATCTGGGGCTGCCCTGTGTAGGCCACCCGGCCTCTTCCAGTCTCCCAGTATTTCTATGTTCTTATGTTCTTATGTAATAAAGTCATTTTCCCCCACAGCTTAGGTTACCAGTAGTGTAAGTTAAGGGTAGTATTTTCCTCTTATTTCTCTCTTTACTGTAAAATTTCCATGTCCCTTTCTTCCTTAAAGGTACATGGTGTTCTCTTCTAACTATTTCCTGCCGGCACGTTGCCGGAGGGAGAGGTGGGTGGGGAGGAGCCTTCATCTTTTCTGTCCTGTCCTACCACACGTAGATTACTAGTAGTAGCGGTAGTAAACAGACACCCTCGCCATAGACCGATAGGCCTTCTGGTGTCTGTTCTTCCTATGTATTCCAATGTATTCCTCGTCCTCTTCCTCCTCTTCTTTCTCCTCCTCTTCCTCCCTATCATTGTCATTCTCGTTCTCCTTCTCCTCCTCCTCCTCCTCGTCCTCTTCCGGGAGTTATGTTATCCTTGTATAATTCGCTGGTAAGGCCCCACCTGGAATACGCCGTGCAATTCTGGTCTCCTAATTACAGGAAAGACATTGAATTACTTGAGAGAGTACAGCGCCGCGCCACGAAGATGATACCATCACTGAGGACGAAACCCTATGAAGAACGACTCGAGCGACTCAACCTCTTCACGTTGGAAAAGAGACGACTGCGGGGAGACATGATACAAGTCTTTAAGTACCTGAACAAGCTCAGCAACGTTGATCACTCCAAACTCTTCACGCTACAAACTAACCTGAGAACAAGAAACAACGGAAAAACAATTCAAGCAAAGCGATGCAACACCGACATCGGCAGGAGTTATTTCTCGAATAGAGTTGTTCGCCACTGGAACAGCCTTCCTGCAGAAGTGGTTAGCGCAGAGACCATCAACTCCTTCAAGAAACGCATTGATCGCCACTTTGCTGCAACAGGAGTGAACTGAACGTTCCCAAGAGTAGGTACACAAGTGCTTTAATCCTTCCCTGCAAGCCACTCCTGTGGCAAACGGATTGATTAAATCACTGAACGCAGGCAGCCTAGTAATGAGCCAACAGGCTTTCTGCTGCCTGCCAGTCCATGTTTCCATGTTTCCATGTTTCCATGTTTCCTCCTCCTCCTCGTCCTCGTCCTCCTCTTCTTTCTCCTCCTCTTCCTCCCTATCATTGTCGTCCTCCTCCTCCTCCTCCTCCTCTTCTTTCGTATCTTTGTCGTCCTCGTTCTCCTTCTCCTCTTCATCCTCCTCCTCGTCCTCCTCTTCTTCCTCTTTTTTCTCCTCCTCTTCCTCCCTATCATTGTCGTTCTCGTTCTCCTTCTCCTCCTCCCCCTCCTCGTCCTCTTCCTCCTCCTCCTCCTCCTCGTCCTCGTCCTCCTCCTCCTCTTCTTTCTCCTCCTCTTCCTTCGTATCTTTATCGTTCTCGTTCTCCTTCTCCTCTTCCTCCTCCTCCTCGTCCTCGTCCTCTTCTTCTTCCTCGTTTTCTTTCTCCTCCTCTTTCTACTCTTCCTCTTAATCCTCTTCCTCCTCTTCTTTCTCCTCTTCCTCCCTATCATTGTCGTTCTCGTCCTCCTCCTCCTTCCTCCTCCTCCTCCTCCTCTTCCTCCTCCTCCTCCTCAACACATCATAACACAGTATAACCGTTGCTAACCCCTCCACACTCCTCCCTCCTCCCCCATTCCCTCCCTCCTCCTCCCCCCATTCCCTCCCTCCTCCCTTTCTCCTCACAGAGACGAATTTCGAAAAAGTCCCTCCATCTTCTCTCTCGCTTTCTCTCGGTCTCTCTCCTCGCTCATCTGTCCCTAAGGAGTGCTATGGAATGAAGCATCTCTCTCTCTCTCTCTCTCTCTCTCTCTCTCTCTCTCTCTCTCTCTCTCTCTCTCTCTCTCTCTCTCTCTCTCTCTCTCTCTCTTTTATTCTAGCTTTTCTTTACCTCTCTCTCTCTCTCTCTCTCTCTCTCTCTCTCTCTCTCTCTCTCTCTCTCTCTCTCTTTGTTTACAAAAATGGTAAGGGAGAAATAAAAAAAATAGGAAATAAGGAAGAAATAAAGGAAAGAAAAAAAAGAATCAGAAAGAAAGAATGAAAAAATGAAAGGGAGAAAGAAAACACACGAAATAAAAATAATAATAATAATAATAATAATAATAATAATAATAATAATAATAATAATGGCGTACAACAACAACAATAACAACAAAGCAAACTAAAAGGCACTCTAGTTCTCCAGCGTTTAAGAGAGCCATCAACCTCTCTCTCTCTCTCTCTCTCTCTCTCTCTCTCTCTCTCTCTCTCTCTTATACAAGTAGAGTCTTTGATCGCTTTTGTGTATCTAAAAGCGACTAAATTACCCGGATTCGAGACACGCATCCTCCTCCTCCTCCTCCTCCTCTTCCTCTTCCTCTTCCTCCTCCTCTTCACTCCCTTACTCTTATTTCGATTCAATGTTCCTCCTCCTCTTCATCCTTTCCCTCCTCCTCCTCCTTCTCATCCCGTTTCTCCCTTCCCTCTTCTCTTCTTCCTCCTCTTCCTTTTATCCTTCTTACTTTATCTCCTTTCAATGATCGTCCTTCACATCCTTTCCTCCTCTTCCTTCTCTCTCTTCGTAGCCTCCTCCTCCTCCTCCTCCTCCTACTCCTTCTCTCTAAACATAGGACTAAAAGACTCGAGCATAGCATTAAACGACATGAAAATAGGACTGAAAACGACTTATCTACGGGACTGAAAACGATTAAAGATGTTGTAGTCATTCACGCAATGTCCGTGGAAAGCTTCTGCGTGAAGGAGCAGTCGGGTTTTGGGGTCTCCAGAAGTCATCCGCAACATACAAAAAAAAAGTGTAAGTTTGACTGTACAAAAGATCTGATATTATGCTTACGTTCATAGCGGCAGTTTTGGTCCTCGAATTACAAGGACACTAAATTATTGGAAAAGTGCAGCGACGCGTCATGGAAACGGTACTTTCCTTGCGGGCACATCCGTGTGGGGAACAACACTCGTGATTCAACATCTTTTCATCAATAGAGATCTGAATGGAGGAGGATTTAATGGAGGTCTTTAAATATCTGAATAAGTTTGGTAACGTTGATCATCCCCTTGCACGACCCAAGAACTATAAAGAACTCTTTACCGATTGAAGCGATGCGATGCAGTTCAGATATCGACAAATTTTCGTTTTCTCACTCCGAGTCACTTGCCAGTCGAACAACCTTCTTGTAAAGGTGGTTGGTATGAAATCGGCGAACGCCTTGACAAGTCACTTTGACCGATGCTTAGTGGCAACGAATGTGAACTGACCTTTCCCGTATGGACCTACAGTAAGTGATTTAATGTTTCGCAGGTTACTGAAGCCCCAGTTACACTAACTTTGCGACCAAATAACGACCTTCCGCGACCTGCAGGTTGCAAGAGGGGGAGGTCGCACATTGTCGTGCGTGCGATCGTCATGAATCTCCGTTCGCCGTACGACCGAAAAGGTCGTAAAAAGGTTATCGTCCAGTGGCCGAATGGACTGTATCTGGAGAGCAAGGCGACTGCGTCGGTGGCCGACATATGACCGTTAACTGGTGAACGGCGACCGAATGGCGAGCGGACGCCGTCTGGTTGCCGTCAGGTAATAGGTCCTCCCTGACGTTCACCGTCCACTTTGCATCTCTCACTGGCCGTGGTCGGCGTCCGGCCTCCACCACACAGCGTACTGTGCGGCGACCGGTAATAGGCTGGACGGCATACCGATCTACGACCTTATTGCGACTGGTCGTTACTGGAGATCCCCGTCCTCATTGCGACAGGACGCGTACCGGTCATTTCCTGTCGGTCACCGGTCGTTGCATGGTGGGCGTCTTGACCTGACTCCAAGAGTGAGGTTAAGGTGTGAATCTTACCATGGTCGTCGTCCGGCCACCCACTGGACGGCCGCGATAGCCGTTCAGTCGCACGACTGCTTGGCCACCTACGTGGTCGGGAAGCGGTGGGTGTGAATCGGAACACTTTGGGGTCGCCGATGATCGTTATCAAGTCGATAAGGAAGTGTGACTGGGGATTGACGTGCTTCACGAACCGACTAAATCACTGAAGGCCCAGACACACTGACTTTACGACTTACTGACGACCTACCGCGACCTGCAGGTCGCGGGAGGTCTCACATGGTCGTGCGTGCGATCGTCATGTGTCTCCGTCCGTCGTGCGATCGAAAAGGTCGGCTGAAGGTTTTGGGTGCTGCACCAAAACCTCCAGCCGACCTCTCAGGTCGCTGCCGGTCGTAAAAAGGTTGCCGTCCGGTGGCCGAATATACTGCGTCTGGATGGCAAGCGGTATGCCACCGGTGGCCGACAGATGACGGTCAACTGGTGAACGGCGACCGGATGGCGAGAGGACGCCGTCTGGTTGCCGTCAGGTAGTAGGAGGTCGGTGATGTTCGCCGTCCACTTTGCACTTGTCATTGGCCGTGGTCGACGTCCGGCCTTCCACCACACGGCGAGTTGTGCGGCGACCGGTGGTAGGTCAAAGCACCCTTGACTGGAAATGAGGTACATTCCTGAGCAGTGACGTCCCACGCACCTCAGCCCGTACAAGCTCCGTCCCGACTAACCCTGCTCCACAGGTCAAGCACACGGCCAAATGTGTATGGAACACCTCTGCCTAACGAAAATAATGTACTGCAGGACATGATGTACGAGTATACAGCAAAAACAATTAAAGTCTGTGAAGCTAATGGCTTTTATCCATTTCAAAAAGATTTGTTAATTTCATCTTCTCCTCTGCTCAGGCTGATGGAAATGCTTTAGAACGAATATATTGTAACATACATACTAACATACAGGTTAAACCAAGATTCCTTGGAGCATTTTTTGCATGTCTGGGGCACATGGGGGGGAATTCACAAACATCCGTCTTTTGCTTTGCTGCAGTGAAGCACAGAACACTTTCATTACCTTTATAAGTAATTATTTTTCCACAATTAATTTACAGAAATAAGAATGAGAAATGTGTAATATAACTCAATGATAATTACTGTAAGAACTGATAATAACGTATGAACGGAAAATTCTCATAGTGCATGACACTGCAGAGCACGTCAACAGCAGGTCGTTAAGCGAGGTCGCCGTCCTCATTGCGACAGGACGCGTACTGGTCCTTGCCTGTCGGCCACCGGTCGGCGTATGGGGGGCGTCTTGACCTGACTCCAGGTGTGAGGTCAAGGTGTGAATCTTACCATGGTCGCCATCCGGCCACCCACTGGACGGACACTAAACGACCGCCGATAGCCGTTCGATCGCACGACTACTCTGCCACCTATTTGGTCGGCAAACGATGGGTGTGAATCGTAGCGTTTTGGGGTCGCGGGTGGTCGTTAGCAGGTCGTAAAGTCAGTGTGACTCTAGCTTAAAGCAGGCATCAGGCGTTATATGCCGACATTATAAGCTATCTGTTGCCTGATCTGCCACGTTTTCATGCTTCCTCCTCTTCCTCCCTCACACTCAACCTTCACATCCTCTTCCTCTTCCATTCCCTTTCCCTCTTCCTCCTCAGTCTTATGATCTACTTCCTCTCGCTACTCTTCCTCCCTCTTCCATTTCCTGCATCTCTGTAATCATTCTCCTACTCTTTCTCTCCCTCCTCTTCCTAGCCTTCCTCCTCCTCCTCCTCTTCCTTATTCTCCTTATCTTATTTCTAATCCTCCTCCATCTCCTCCTCCCCCTCCTCCTCTTCCTTATTCTCTTTATCTTATTTCTAATCCTCCTCCATCTCCTTCTATTCCTCCTCAAGTGTGTGTGTGTGTGTGTGTGTGTGTGTGTGTGTGTGTGTGCACCGCAAGAAAACACGAGAAAGTACCAAAAGAAAATAAACAAACACAACTTTCTTGATTAAGGAAGTAAAAGCAAATCACGAGAGAGAGAGAGAGAGAGAGAGAGAGAGAGAGAGAGAGAGAGAGAGAGAGAACAATGTCTTTTTATGTTTTCTTTTCATCATTTGGAATCCTTTAATCTTCAACCTCTTCTGTTTTGTTATGCTCTCTCTCTCTCTCTCTCTCTCTCTCTCTCTCTCTCTCTCTCTCTCTCTCTCTCATTTAATTGTCACGGTTTGAAGTCCATTATATCAGTATTTTAGGGAAAACCTTTGTCCCCTTTAGGCCTATTAGCCATCATTAGTGTGCGTGTGTGTGTGTGTGTGTGTGTGTGTGTGTGTTCTCTTGTACAATAGCTATCATTCATTAAACAAGCTTATAATTCATTAAGACTTTTCGTTGTAGTAGAGGTGTTGTAGTAGAAGTGGTGGTTGGGGTAGTAGTAGTAGTAGTAGTAGGAGGAGGAGGAGGAGGAGGAGGTGTAGTAGTAGTAATGATGACTAATTATAATAAATATTATTACTAATAATTATAGCGATATTGATAATATAATGATGATAATAATGATAACAATACTGATGTTACAGTTGGGGAGGCGGTGGCCGAGTGGTTAGCATGCGGGCGTGGTAATCCAGAGCACCTTGGTCCGAGTTCCACCGCAAGCCGCAGCCAATTTTCAACCATCGCCGTGTTGGGGGGAGATTTTACAAACGCTGTTCAGATCTTCAATCAACCATAACTTTAACGACATCGATTAAGTGGTGCACCGGGGGGCAGAAAGGGCCAAGGAAGTCTTACAACACCGCAGCCACTAAAAATATCATTCGACTGCTCCACTAATGGGCTGGGTCGCCCAAGATACCCCTGCTTACCACCTCTACAGGCAGCACTAAAAATAATAATGATGAACAGAAGAAGAACAATGCTAATTATGACTATAATAATTATTATAAATATAATATTATAATAACAATAATACTAATATTAATAGGTATACTTAGACAAATTGAAAATAAGACACTAATCGAATCGCTTTAAACTTACAACTTTGTAAAAACTATCGTTGAAGTTTTTAATGCTCTCCAATCCCTTTAAAACTAATAACAGTCCAGGAGCAGACAATATACACCCTATACTATATTCTCCTTTCTCACATCTTTATTCAGTTATGTCCTTCAAACAAGGCATCATTACTTTGGGTAAGAAGATAGCTAAGTAACACCGATTATTAAGAATTGAGACAAAAAAGTAGCGGATTATTACAGGCCTATTAGTATACATCAGTAGTGAGTAAGCTACACGAGAGCATACTTGTGAGTTACCTTGAATGCCACTCACTACTTTTAAGGATTCACAACATGGCTTCCGTAACAAAAGATCTTGCTTATCGAACCTACTGACCTTATATAACGACCTCTTTCCTTTCACTGGACGTAGTCTATTTTGATTTTTAAAAATTATTTTATAAAGTTCCACACCATACATTACTGTAGGAAATCCAGTTACGAGGTTGAAGGTAAAGTTAGCAATGGGTCGCTAATTGGCGGGCAACAGACAGCGAAAACTGGTGACTGATGGTGTTGACTCAAGAGTGGCACCTGTCACTAGCGGCGTCTCTTAGAGTTCAATCCTTGGCCCAGTGCTATTTATAGTTTACATCAACGACTCAAGAATCTCATTAGTAAATTTGCAGACGACACAAAGATTGGTAATTCGACCCCTCAAACAGACAGACAAAGCATCCAAGAAGATTTGCATTATATTTCAGCTTGGTTTGATAGGTGGAAGATGCTCCGCAATATTCTTCAAGTTCGAACACAAACTAAGAGGTCCGACTACGAAATGCGTGGCGTGAAACTCAAAATCGTTCAGTGTGTCAGGGACCTGGGTGCCAAAATCGCGTCAAATCTTCAAATTTACACAGCGATGCATTGATGCAGCAAATAAAGCGAACAGAATCCTGGTCTTCTGGAGAAACATCGTCCCCGAGGAAAATTGATCGTATATTTAAAAATACTCAAGGGTTTTACGAATGTGGACAAATCCAAATTAGTTGTGATCGGTGACACGTTTCGAGCGAGAAAAAATGTCACAAAGCTTAACCGTAAGCAACTATATTCAGACTGCACCAAGGCTTTCTTCACCAACGTTATGGCGCAGGAATGGATTGAGCTCCCACCTTAAGTGCTCCAGTGCAACACGATGACTCATCAGGAAACAACCTCAATATTCACTAAAACTGAAATGCAAACTCTTGGTGACATTTGACATATGAGTTCACTTAGGCTTAAGGACAGACCACCTAGTCTGGATCATAGGGTCTGTGTGGTCTAAATATCTATGTAAATCTATATGAAAGCAGTGAGGAATGACTAAACACCACGGTTCGAATACTGGCAGGGTAAATTTAGAAAAAAAAGTAATACTAATGATAATAATAATGTAAAGACTAACTATAATGAAGAGATAATAGGAGTGTGCATGGATTTCCAAACTCAACCCCTCATGGAGGCGACACCAGATGGTCGCAAGCACGGTGTATTCCTGTCCCAGCGAATACAACGGTAGAGGAACGGGCTGTTGATCATTTTTTTTTTTAATATATCAATTGCATTGGACTGAATCAATGAAGATGGGAGCTTATTCCGTTATCCCACAACAATAATGGTGAAGAAAAAAAAACCGGTGCAATCTAAAATTGTTTTGTGAGCTCGTCGCAATTTTTTTCCTCTCATTCGCGACGACGTGCCATTAAGTATACAACGGGGATTCATTTAGATTAAAAAAACCGTTAAGTATTTTCAAATAACCGATTGGGTTTCCTCGCAATCAACGTTTCTTTGGCGAGAACAAATGAAGCCCTTGATGCCTCTCCTTGTGTGGCTTGGTGCGTTGGGAAGGGGTCACCTTCTTTCCATGCGTCGAACATGCAGCGCCAGAGAAGTAATAAGAAGGGTCAATGGTTATTAAATGAATGCTACATGGTCTTCTTTTCTCTAACCATGCTGTCGAGAACCTTACCTACAAATTAAAGTTTCCCTTATAGCCTGTAATTACCTAGTAGTTTTTCTCTCCTTTCTCAAAACTCAGTGTAACTTTTGCCATCCTCCAACCAGGGGTAGGCGGTGGCTGAGTGGTAGCGTGTTGGGCCCACATTCACCGCGTGATGGACGACGCGGGTTCGAATCTCCACGCTACCACCTGGGATTTTTCAGTCACCGCCGAGTGGCTTAAAACTACCCACATGCTGTCCTGAAGACCACCCATCAACCCGGTATCTAGAGGAAACCGTCCAAGTGAATCAAGAAAGAGTTCCAGGGGGGGGGGGGGGGTGAGGCGGTAGCTGAGTGGTTAGCGTGCCGGCCCCGTATTCCGCGCGTTGTCTATGATAAGGGTTCGAATCCACCGCTAACCACCAGGGATTTTTCAGTCACCGCCGAGAGGCCTAAGACTACCCACATGCTGTCCTGAAGACCACCCATCAACCCGGACTCTAGAAGAAGCTGTACAGCGCAAGTAAAATCAAGAATGAGCTCCGGGGGCAGCATGAGACAATAATAATGGCGACACTATAAATAATTGCCTGCGCCATGACGGGCTCGGGCCGACCATCAGGCCCCGCTGTAATAGCCTACCGGCGCTATAGGCCACATGTAGAAAAAAGAAAAAAAAGCATGAGCCAAGAGAAGATGGCGCCACTATAAACACTTGCCTGCGCCATGACGGGCTGGGGCCGACTACCATCTGGGCCCCCCAAGAGAGCCTACCGGCACTATACGTAGGCGTACACGTAAAAAAAAAAAGTAGGCATAATGGTCCATATGTTCATACACTTTCGGCACGCACATCAACTATTTCCAAAGGCCACAAAGAAGGTTAGTCGGGTTCTCATTAATGTTTCACGCTCATGGTGTCGTATTATCAACAGGCTCAAAAAACCTACTTATGGAAATACGTACAACCTCTACGAAGGCTTTATGAAATGTGGGAGTGTGAACCCCGGAAAGTTTGGGAGTGTGGGCCTGAGCCATTTCAAAAGGACATTCAATTAAGATATGGGATGACAGTTTATTCTTTGCTTTTCTAAATAGTTCAGAATACATGTCCTGCACGCGTACATGTGATCCGAGAGAGAGAGAGAGAGAGAGAGAGAGAGAGAGAGAGAGAGAGAGAATCAGTGGGTATTAGGCTATGTCCGCTAGGCTATGTAAAAACGTGAAAACAAACTAAAAGAACTATAAAACAACAACACATACTACTACTACTACTATTACTACTACTACTACTACTACTACTAAGAAGAAGAAGAAGAAGAAGAAGAAGAAGAAAACTACGAATAAGTAAAAGAAGATGAAGAAGAAGAAGAAAAGAAGAAAACTACGAAGTAAAAGATGAGAAGAAAAAGAAAAAGAAGTGGAAAAGGAGATGCAGAAGGAGACGAAAAGCAAAGTGGAGAAACCAAGCAAGAAAACAAGAGAGATGAGGAGGAAGGGACGAAGCAGACAACCACAGCACAACACAGCCCCGTGCTCACCTTCTTTATCACTCCCTCCCGTCAGCTCATCTTCCAGTGTGCTCTCCCTCCCACCGCACCTTCACTAGGGTTTTCACTCTCTGCTCCTTCCCCTGGGGCGACGTGAAGGCCCCAGGAACGCCACCACGAGGGAAAATATGACACGAGACTCGGACCCGACACTCACCACTCAGCCTTCCCGCGTGCACTAGCGAAGGTGACGTCACGCAGGGTTGCCCATTCATAGGTCCCCGGGGTTGCCAGACGCTTCCACCCCTCGTGTCTATATTTCTTAAATTATATATATATGAATATTAATGTATATATATAAAAATCGCACATCGCTTATATGCGATGGAAGCAGTAGAAAAAAAAAATTGTATCAAATAGTCTTGTCAGATTATGCGCGAACGAACTCTTTCAGGTTTCAAGTCATGTGGTTCTGTAAGTGCAAATTAATGATAGTTTAATATTTCATTGCACAGCACACATGGGTAATATTCGAAAAAGCATAAAAAATATGCAATTTGAGTCTAGGTTATATCAAATACTACGGATGTGATTTACATTCAATAAGCAATAAAAATACTTTTTCTTTACACATACAGAGCAAGTTGCCTTGATAAGTAGTCGCGGACAAAAGTTCTGCGTCGCTTCCAACCCCAGCGTGAGTCCGAGACACCTGAGTATCGAAAAAAACGTGTGCCATCTCTTGGATTGGTGCTCCGTTTGTTCGAACCTCATGTGTCTCGGACTCACGCTTAAGCCACAGGACTTTTGTCCGCGACTACCTAATATGAAGTAAATTATAAGTATCAAAAGCCTATTGTTTGTTGGCGTTCGATCTGACTGGACCAGTGGTTCTTATCCTGGGGGGCGTCAGTAATTTCCAGCAGGAGTGGTGCGAGCCCTAGGGAATTTAGTGCAGCTGACTTGCCTGATGGGCGAGCCTCCCATAACTCACTCTGCGAGGAGGGTACCTCTTTGGCCGACTGGTTAAGGAGCTCTCCCGTCTCGCTGGTTGCGGGTTCGATCCCCAGCGCCGGCAAAATCTTTCTTTGTCAGGATTAATTTATTGTGTGTTTCGTCACACTCTGTGGTTGTGTGGGAGTGTAGTTAAGGAGGATTTCAATGTGAAAAAAAAAAAAAATTATTCGATAATCAAAGGCTAATATAATTGTACTTTAATTTTGCGTATAATTTATAGGCGCATCGAAACATTTAAAGGTCCAAAATCAGCCTGGCATTTAATTAAAGCGCCGACCAGCTGTCACGTCGCTTTAACTTAGAGCAAAATCTTGAATTCAGGGAAATTTGCGTGAATACTTAGACGCTTAAGTTTCCCCCCTCTTCATTTATGTTTTATCTAATACATGTCTCGTTGAGAGAACGTGAAATGACCTGAAGAAGAAGAAGAAGACTCAGATACTCCCAGAATACCAGCCGACAGCTTTGTTTACAAATCTTGTAAGCTATTTTTACCTGTTTCCCTATTGTTTACTTGCTTTTTTGAGGATGGGAAGGAGAAAGAAGAGCCTTATTATACTTCAGAGAGGAAAACTACTTTTCCGAGAATCTCAGTGGTGAGGTACGATTAGTACCGGCAAAGGCTCACTAGTTAAGAAACTGTATGCCATTGATTTATTTACATATGATAAGGGATGCATAGAAGTATTTTCATACAAAAAATCATAATTGTAGGGTAAAAAGAAATGGAGTTATTATAAAAATAGAAAACTTTTTCTTTCTTCGGCCGTCCTGAAAAAAGTAGTTTTTTCAAATCAAAAATGGTATTTTGT
Organism: Eriocheir sinensis; assembly: GCF_024679095.1. Taxonomy (NCBI): domain Eukaryota; kingdom Metazoa; phylum Arthropoda; class Malacostraca; order Decapoda; family Varunidae; genus Eriocheir; species Eriocheir sinensis. The sequence continues at coordinate 4,542,756 of NC_066572.1, forward strand.
CTTTATTTATAAGCCGATTTTCATGAAACAAAGTTTATTTAAAAGATCACGAAGTTTGCAACAGCGTACAAGGGGTCTTTTTTTTTTTTTTTTTTATTTTATTATTATTTTTATTTCATTTTTTTAAGTCAGAAAAAAATCCATGACCTATATTAAAAATCTGTGCCCTGTACGTTATTAGAAATGCATTGAAATGCAACATGTTAAAAAAACAATGATAATAAATGAGATAATGAAAGAGAAATAGAAATGATAAGACTAAGAGTAAAATGGGGGTGTAGAAATCCTCCTTAAGAGAAAATTCTGGCGAAGATGGATAATGTAAAACAAGCCGTAAAGTGATAAACAGGTAGAACAAATGATAACATATAAATGATAAATGCACAAAATTATCGATACCGTAACATAAAGCACTAATTGTTGTGTTCAGTTTATGAATGAAGGACATTATAGGGTTGACTATTTCATTTAGGCAAAAAACATAGTGCGTTATGCATGTACAGACTATTATTGCTTCTAACGTGTATGGGAAACCGATTGTCAGCAAGTAAAAATAAATACCACTGATGATTATAATATGCCGAGTGTCAAGACAGCTTACGTATTGTTTTATACTTGGGTGATGATTATTATTGGTTAGCCGCGTCTTGGCGCCGCAACATCTGGGTCATACAGTATGGAGCCGGATCTATTTCAAAATGGCTTATGTTTTAAAACTATATAAAACCAGTAAAATAAATAAATAAATAAATAAAAACCTGATAAAAAAACACCAATAAAATACAAAACCGCTTAAAAATAAAAACTATAAAAATAAAATACGATAAAAACAACGATAGAAAGTCAATTAAACCTACAGGAGGTTGAGGACGCCAGCCTCCTGTAGGAAGCCATAAACGTTATGTCCCGAGGAGAGTGCCTTCTCCCCAGCACCAGAGAGAAACTCCCATCTCCGCCCCGACACCGGGGGAGGTACCGCTCTCGCAGGTCCCCCCTGACTGGGGCACTCGACCAGCAAGTGCCGAACAGTCAGGGGGACCAAGCAGTCATCACAGTACGGCTGAACTCCCCGGGACATGAGGAACCCATGTGTGTATCGAGTGTGACCCACCTTAAGGCGGGCCAGGACAGTCTTGACGACTTCTAAATATGGCAGTACGACCAGGGACGCACAGCCCTGGTCGTGACATCCCCCATCTTTGTCGTGGCAATCACAGCCTCCCACCTGCGCTGCCACACAATCTGGAGTGGGGATCGCACGGTGGGATACAGGTCCGTAATAGGAAGAGCGCACTGTGAGGGAGGGCGAGGAGCAGCTGCCCGCGCCACCTCATCGGCCTCCTCATTACCACGCACAGAGACGTGGACAGGTACCCAACAGAAGGTCACCTGATGCCCACGCCTTTTTGCTAGAACTAGCCAGCTAAAAATATCTAAAACAATCGGGTGGGTGCTCTTAAAATTATCTATTGACGACAGGGCTGCCTGTGAGTCAGAGTAGACAGTAAAGATATTGAGAGGCAAAGTGAAGATGGTGCGAATTGCTAAAAGAATGGCAGATAGTTCTGCGGTAAAAATTGAGGCTAGGGCAGGTAAAGTTCCAGAACGGGAAAAGTCTGGAAAGACAGCTCCAAATCCAACGCCAGCATCGGATTTGGAGCCGTCCGTGTATACTGGTACAGAAGTGGCGTGACTAGCTGTGTGGGACAGGAAAAGCTGTCGAGCAGTTGCCGTCGAGATGCTTGCTTTGTTAAAGTTGAAGTACCGGCAGAAATGTGTGTTTGGGAACTCCCACGGTGTGATGGGGGGTACCTGATAAACTGCTATAGGGAAGTATGGTAGTGAGAGGTCCCCAATGACATTCCGGACACGGAAACCAAAGGGGCGAGGTAGGAGAGGTTTGTTTCTATAAAGTCTCTACATTGGTGTCTATGGCAACGGTGTATGCAGGGTTATTTGGTTGGTGTTGTAATCTGTACCAGTACTTAATAAGGAGTCCGTCTCTATGTAAGTCCAAGGGTGGCACTCCCGCGTCAACTAAAAGACTCGATATGGGGAATGATCTAAAAGCGATTGTTGACAATCAGATTGCAGCGTGATGGACTGCATCAAGTGTGCGGAGGCGGGCGGTTGTTGCCGATGTGTATACTTCGCAGCCGTAGGACAGTCTCGACCCGATGAGTGCCTGGTAAAGGCGTAGGAGTATTGTGCGGTCAGCGCCCCATGAAGTGCATGACAGGACACGAAAGAGATCGAGCGATCTCATGCACTTAGTTTTTTAAGGCTTTTAGGTGTGGGAACCATGTGAGGCGCCTGTCGAAAGCGAGTCCCAATAACCTGTGTTCTTCTGCAACAGGGAGACGTGAGCCGCACATGATGAGATCAGGGTCTGGATGGTGGCCTCTCAAGCGGCATAAGTGCATGGCATGATATTCTTGGCCTATAATATTAATAATAATAATAATAATAAAGGACAGTCAGTGTGCAACTCACCAAGCCTTCTCCCTTTCGGGTTAGTCGATAAACGGGGTACCCGGGAACATCTGGGAAGGTAAACTTTGGGTTGGCGGTGGCTGAGTAGTTAGCGTGCGGGCCCCGTATTCACCGCGCAATGGACGACGTCGATTCGAATCCCTACGGTACCAACTGGGATTTTTCAGTCACCGCCGAGTGGCCTAAGACTACCCACATGCTGTCCAGAAGACCACCAATCAACCCGGACTCTAGAGGAACCGCCCAAGTGAATCAACAAGGAGTTCCAGGTGGCAGCATGAGCCAAGCATAACTGGCGCCACTATAAAAAATGCCTGCGCCATGACGGGCTTGGGCCGACCACCAGGACCCTGAAGAAAGCCTATCGGCGCTACAGGCGAAGACGTAGGAAAAAAAACCTGTGGTAATCCGGATGTCACACCTGCCTTGTGTCCCGGGGTGATGGGATCTTATAAACCACAGACTTGAGGGCCAATATGTCGGAGATGAAAACCGTGGCAACGCACAAATGGCGAAATCCTCCATTTTATTTTTATCCCTTTAAAAAATGTCTAGAGTAATAATAACGGTAATAGCAGCAGCAGAAAGAACAGTAGTAGTAGTAGTAGTAGTACTGGTGGTAGTAGTAGTGGTGGTAGTAGTAGTAGTAGTAGTAGTAGTAGTAGTAGTAGTAGTAGTAGTAGTAGTAGTAGTAGTAGTAGTAGTAGTAGTAGTAGTAGTAGTAGTAGTAGTAGTAGTAGTAGTAGTAGTAGTAGTAGTAGTAGTAGTAGTAGTAGTAGTAGTAGTAGTAAAAGTTGTTGTAATATTTGTAGGAGAAATTACCATTGTCTGTTTTTTTTAATATTCGTTTACACTCACCCCAAAAAAATGCACCGTTTTTGTTTTTCTCTCTATATGAAGAGGCAAAAGGTGGTCTGGTTAAGTCACACACACACACACTGCAATAGTCGTGTCTATTTTCACAACCTCTTGTCCAATTAACACTGAAAATTGCTCTCTCTCTCTCTCTCTCTCTATCTTCTCTCTCTCTACTTCCTCCCTTCTCCTCCTCCCTCTCTCGTTCCCCCCTCTCTCTCTCTCTCTCTCTCTCTCTCTCTCTCTCTCTCTCTCTCTCTCTCTCTCTCTCTATCTCTCTCTCTCTCTCTCTCTCTCTCTCCTTCCCCCTTCTCTATCTTCTCTCTATCTACTTCCTCCCTTCGTCCTTCCCTCCCTCTCTCGTTGCCCCCCCCCCACTCTCTCTCTCTCTCTCTCTCTCTCTCTCTCTCTCTCTCTCTCTCTCTCTCTCTCTCTCTCTCTCTCTCTCTCTCTCTCCTTCCCCCTTCTCTGTCTTCTCTCTATTTACTTTCTCCCATCGTCCTTCCCTCCCTCTCTCGTTGACCCCCCCTCTCTCTCTCTCTCTCTCTCTCTCTCTCTCTCTCTCTCTCTCTCTCTCTCTCTCTCTCCTTATCGGCCGAACCTGGATCACTATAAGATTTAATTTCCTTCAACGCGGAGGAAAATATTATGCCCAGAGCTTATCCTTTCCTCCCCCTCCCTTGCCTCCCTGTCCTCTCCCTCTCCTCACAAGACGCCATATTGCCTCCTCCTCCTTTACTATAGCCACGCTAGATTAGGCTAAAGGTCCGTTATAAGGTGTCAATAAAAAAAAAAAATAATAAGTATTTGACTCAATTTACATATTTCGAGTTGATGTTTTTTAAGAGGTGAAAATTTATCGGTACCTATCACGTTTATTATTATTATTATTTTTTTTTTTTTATAATGTGTAGTTGGAGTTCGCATACTGTATATATTCTCTGATTTTTTTTTTTTTTTTTTTTTTTTTTGGTAACACGTGAATGTGTTTTTGGAGTTGGCATCTGTATTTTCTTTTTTTTTTCATATTTTCTGGTTTGGTATTACGGTTTTTATTAATCTGCTACGTATGTTTTATATGGGACGTACACACCCCCAAATAAGTATCGTTACACATCCAGTACGATACAAACTGACACCAAGGACGAATCCATTGATAACAGGCTACTCATGTTGGTATCCCTGCGTGTGGGTTCACTTGCCTGAATCAAGTGAGCGGGACTCGTAAATGAAGCAGAAGAATTTGAGCTGGCACAGTAACGCTTCACGAAACGCAGGTGGAGCCTTGCCAACCCTGCCGAGACTACCGGGTTGCTCAGTGTGAAAAAGTTGGAAAGTTTCGTTTAGTCGGCGCAACATCTGTGGTCATATGCCGGAGAGAGACAGAAGGAGAAAAAGTTGGAAAGTTTCGTTTAGTCGGCGCAACATGTGTGGTCATATGCCGGAGAGACAGATGGGGAAGTAATTATAGCAGAAGAGAACAGATCCCAAGAGACGGGATACAACCCACGATTAATACCTGGTACCCGTTCACTGCTGGGTGGACAGGGGCGTAGGGTATCGAAAAAGCCGCCCAACTTTTTCCACTCCGCCCGGGAACCGAACCCGAACTCTCTTGGTTGTGAGCCGAGTGTGCTAACCACTGCACCACGAAGCCCCTGCTCAGTGTGAAACTTGTCGAACCCTACAGTGACGATACTTTTTTGTTTGTGTATAGTGTGCCGGTAAAACTAGAGAATTAACGATACGTGACACCATGGGCCTTATTCTTAACCCGTCCGCTGCGATTGGCACGGATTTGGCCTTCTCTGGTAGCCTGGTAACATATAGTCCCAGGTCTTTCTCTGCCCCTGTGGTGGTTAGTGGAGTGTTTCCCATGTGGTATTGGTGTGCTGGATATCCCTTCACTGGTAGCCTGGTAAAATACACTCCCAGGTCTTTCTCTGCCTTTGTGGTGGTTAGTGGAGTGTTTCCCATGTGGTATTGGCGTGCTGGATATCCCTTCCCATGGTGCAGAACTTTACATTTTTCTTTATTGAATTGTAACAGCCACTTTTTGCTCCATTCCAGTAGCTTGGTGGTGTCTGACTGTAGGAAATCCGCATTCAAGGAGTTAAACTTATTGGCGGCCAAGCGTGCCCAATCGATAAGGCTTAAGAGTTGTGAACATTTCTTTTGGTAGTTTCATGACCCTGGTGGTAGTTCAACAAAGCTTCTATCTGTGCCATGGACGTGAAAATGCACTAACGAAAACCCAACCAAGAATTTCGTAATAGTTGTAGACATTTCCATTAGTAGTTTCATGACCCTGGTGGTAGTTAGACAAAACTTCTGTGCCATGAAGGTGAAATAGCACTCATGAGACCCCGAATAAGGCTCTCGTAAGAGTTGTGGGCATTTCTGTTGGTAATTTCATGACCCTGATGGTAGTGTGACAAAGTTTCTGTACCATGAATCTGAAAAAAACAGCACTCGCGAGAACCTGACTGTTGACAGACTGGGCTAATCACATTGACGTGATCTTCTTGATGTAAATAAAACCCACACTGGCAGAAGATATTTTCATCACCAAAGCTGGCAAGAGTAACACTGTAGTTATCCTCAACAAGAATGACTATATTACCAAAATGAACAACCTTCTGAGTGATACCAGCATCTACAAAAAACTTAGGTCATCACCCCTTTAGATGTTAACCTCAGCATTTAATAGAAAGTGAGAGAACTGCTACACAATGTGCCCAATATTGATGCCAATAACTTTGTTCAAATTAACCAAAAATTGCCATACATCTGCAGCTTACCCAAAACTCACAAAGATAATATTCCCCTTCGCCCGATTATCTCACAATGTGGTTCGTTCGCATACAAACTTCCTAAATTTCTTGCCAACAAATTATCACCCCTCGTCGGCACAATATCTGGGGCTCATGTGAAGAATTACACAGATTTCATCAACAAAAATAAAGAATTGAATCTTTTCTCCGGAAAACTGGTAAACTTTGATGTAGATTCCCTTTTCACAAAAGTTCCTATCGACGATGTACTGGAGTTTTTGTCACGAAAATTGCCACATTGACCTGGGTATGCCTGTTGACGCATTCATTGAACTCGTAAAATTATGTGTAAGTTCTAACGCTTTCTCTTTTGTTGATGAATTTTACTTGCAGCGCATGGTCAGTGGAGCGGTCAGGCATCGCGGAGGATGCTACAATTGCGGTGAACATAACCATAACCAGTCTAGGTGCCGATATGACCACAGGATAAAGTGCACCTACTGTCACAATTACGGACATAAAGTAGACTATGCCATCATCACAGTGCGTAGTCCCTAGGCGAGGAAGACACTGCCGCAGAGCATGCTAAGCAAAAGGACTGTCTTGTAGTTGAACATATAAATGCAAGATCTCTCTTAGTCAATATCGCAGAGATACGACTCCTAATAACAAGAAGAAACACTGACATACCATGTGTTAGCGAAACTTGGCTCCTCCCTCACACCCCGGACAGCTACATTTACAGCCCGGGCTACAATGTGTACCGGTGTGACAAGGACCATGGAGGAGGCGTGTCCGTGTGCGTGAAGGACAGCCGCGCCAAAAATGTGATTACGAGTAACGCGGACAGGCCTAATGGACTGAAAGACGTTCGGCCCAGTATTCAGTGCAGAAAACTATCTTCTGTTACTGTAGGAAGGGTCTACCGACACCCTAAAGCACCACAGGAAACATTCGACTACATAAACAAAACCTTACGGAGCATGTGTTTGAAAAATAAATTTTTGTACATGCTAGGTGACCTCAGTGATGACCTATTAGTGACAGGCAATAAGCTCAGTTACAATAATTAGCATGAACAAACTCCACCAAATTGTTGACAAGCCTACTCGTATAACCTCACAGTCAGCAACCCTCCTGGATGTCATAGTGACCATGCATTAACGCAACACCGTGCTACATGCGGACGTAACGCCAAGTATTATTACCAACCACGACCTTATAACCGCAACGATCGACATCAATGAGCCAAAACGTGCGGCAACATTGAAGAGCTTCCGTCACATGGGTGCATACAGTAAAGACGTGCTCTGCAATGCCATGTTAGGTCACACATCAGAACTTAATAACATCTATCATACAGACGCCATTGACATTCAACTCAACATACTGATGACAGTCTTCACTCGCTGCCTCGATGAATGCGCCCCCATTATCAGTACTAAAATAAACAAGCCGTTCGCCCCGTGGATAAACACTGACATTCGGTCATCCATGACTGCTCGCAACGCCCTTCAGGCGCGACTTAAATGTAACACACTCAAATACAGAGCTTCAGGAGTAATACAGGCAAGAACGCAATCGAGTAAAGGCTCTAATACAAAACGCTCAGCGAGACTACTATACAAAAGTTTGAAAACTGTACAGGTAATATATCTGCAACCTGGCGTGTAATAAGAAACATCGTGCCCAGTAAAAAGAGCATCAATAATAGCTAAGGACATGGCAATGACCTCGAAAAGGTTGAAAAACTAAATGAACATTTTGCTTTTGTTGGGAAGCAAACGTACGAGAGAACGCGGGGCCGTCTAAGACATGTCAATTCGGATCAAGAGGCATCACACCATAACGCAGTTCACGAACATCTTTTCCGACCTGAGCCAGTTGACACGAACACAGTAACTCTAACTATAAAACACCTCAAAAACACCAACTCCGTGAGCTCAGACGGTATATCACTCCGCCACATAAAAGACTCTCTTCACCATTTACTACCTAACAACAATAATAAACACCTCAATTGCAACAGGAAAATTTCCCTCTGCATGGAAACACGCTACGATCACTCCCATCTTTAAAAGCGGTGACCGCAATGACATAAACAATTATCGTCCCATCTCGCTGTTGCCAATCCTATCAAAAGTCTTAGAAAAAATCGTCGCCCAACAGCTGACTGTCTTTCTCCACAGTGAACAGATGCTCTCTGTAAGTCAATACGGTTTCAGGCCCAAGCTCTCTACACAAACACCCCTAACCACCGTTACTAATGAGCTGTACTCTAACATGGACAATAAGAAACTGTCACTAGTCACGCTCCTGGACCTCTCCAAAGCCTTATACAGCGTACATCATAATACACTTCTTGAAAAGCTCGCCAAAGCACAAGAAGACACCTTCTGGTTCAGCCATTATCTGAAAGACAGAAGCCAAGTGGTAAAAATCAATAACACAAATAACATCAAATAACATCCCTCAAGGATCAGCGTTGGGCCCAGTCCTCTTTAATATTTACGTCAATGACCTCCGGGAAGCGATCACAGACTGTGAGGTTGTACAGTACGCTGACGACACACAACTGGTGCACACCGGCTCTGCAGACGCTCTTCCAGACCTCAAGGCTTACTTTAATGTTAACGGCTTAATGTTAAACTCAAATAAAACAGTGTATATTCATTGGCACCTCACCTATCATCAGAAAAATACCTTCAGACACTAAAATTACCTTTGATAATATTTCCATTACTCCCAACACACAAGTAAAGAACCTTGGTGTCACGATAGACTGTCACATGAACTTTGATGTACACATCCACGAAATGTATAAGAAAGTCATGGGCCATTTACTGTTCTTAAGCATAGTCAAGAATAAATTTGAAAGTGAGACCAGGAAAACAGTGGTAGAGTCCATCGCCCGCAGTGCTGTGAACTATTGCCTCCCGGTGTACGGCACCACCAACGGCACGCTGCTACGCCGAGTTCAGCAACTACAAAACTTCCCTGCTAAGATATGTGCCGGTGGAGCAAGGCGATCTGACCACGCTACTCCCTTCGTGGCTCAAAACGGACAAGTTTTTTTTTCTTTTATGTCGCCGTCCATGTGTATAAGATGCAAAACAAAATGTTTCCCGAGTGGTACAAGCACCTCCCGACACACAACGAAGTCGCACGCCACAACTGCACAACACGACACCAACACAGACTACACGTAACTCTCACCCGCACAGACACCGGCGGGCGCTCCCTCACCTTTTTTTTTTTTTTTTTTTTTTTTTTTTTTTACAGCAAAGGAGACAGTCCAAGGGCACAAAAAAAGTAAACATCAACAAAAAAAGCCCGCCAGAGTGTGGAACGCCCAGCCCCCACACGTCACAGACTAGCACACTCCGGCTTCAAAAAAACGTTTGAAGGACTTCCTCATTAACGATGGTGTAACACATTTATAAGCCAAGTCGGTCCTTAAGGCTACACTCAGATACAAGTTTCTTGATATTCTAGATTAGCTCTCTGTTATTCTCCCAGTCTTTTTACCTCTCGTATTTTTCGTATATTATTAGTTTGCCATTGATACCTGTATATCTAGTTTGATACCTATATTTTTAGTTTTTTATACCAATGTTTCTAGTGAATGTATATCTTATGTTCTATATGTACAGAATAGCCATTTTTATGGAAATTAAAGGATTCTGATTCTAATGATTCTGATTTGGTATGGGTTCCCCTTTATCTCCAGTATTAAGTAACTTATATATGGAATATTTTGAAACTGAGCTTTTGCCAAGCATTTCACCTCCACTATTAATTTGGTTTCGTTACGTCGATGACATTTTCTTGTTCTGGCCTTCAACCCAAAATAATTTTGATGAATCCTTTTCCCAATTAAACACCCTCGCCCCTTCCATAAAACTCAAAGTTGAATGGGAAGCAAATGACAGGCTTCCATTCCTAGATGTTTTCATTAAAAAAAAAAAAAAAACTAATAACACACTCAGCTTAAGGGATATTGAAAACCTACAAACTGCAACTTATTCATACATTATTTCTCCAGTCATCACCGCTCCATAAAATTGTCTGTCATTTCCTCAATGTTTCTCAGAGCCTTAAGCATTTGTAGCCCTCAGCACTTGCCAGAAGAAAATAATAATATATGGAGGATCTTCCGTAACTTAAAATATACAGATTGTCTTATAAAACAAGCATACTTAAAAGCAAGAAAGTAATATTTTGTACCCAGAGCTCCCTCCCATAGGAAAAAACATTTTCTGTCCTTACCATATGTAGCTGAACTGCAAAACATTAAACCAGCGTGTCACAAACTTGGGCTTGATATAGCATGTAAATGTATACATTCAAAACCATGTTAGTCAAGAACAAAAGTGTTGTGTTATCTGCAGCTGGTGTTTATAAAATCCCTTGTGAAGATAGTGAACTAGTTTATATTGGCGAAACAAGTAGAGATCTCAACACACGCATCACAGAACACAAGTATGCTGTTAGAACAGGTAACGATAATAATGATATTCTTAAACATATGGAAAATAACAAATCATATGATTTCCTGGGAAAGTAGCAGCCATATGTTGTATAAATGTAACGATTACAAAAGACGTAAGGTTATTGAGGCAATGTGTATAAAGTAACATAACAATTTTAATTTGTGTGAGGGTAATTTCAAGCTAGATCCGGTAATGAGATCACTGGTGGAGAAGTCTCTTCCCGCCCCCTTAATCCCCACATCTGTCAGACGTAGCGTTGGGGCGGGGAGGTGACCTTTCTTCCCTCTATTTGACCTGACAGGTAAGGGTCCGCCCACCCCTCCCATATTTACCCGTTCATTTTTGTATAAAAGAACTGTTAATCATTATACCTACTTCTGTCCTTCCTTCACACCACTGAAGATGGTTGCAGTGTCCACCGAAACTGTTTGGTAAAAATATACCTTTATCGTCTGCCAGTGTGCACGGGTTTTATTTACGCAGACTGTTGACATTTCTATTGGTAGTTTCATGAGCCTGGTGGTAGTTTAACAAAGCTTCTGTGCCGTGAAGGTGAAAAAACACTAACGAGAACCCGACCAATCTCCTTTTCGGCCATGAGAAAGAGTTGATGTTTGAGGTGGAAGCGTCTGCGAACACCGACCAATTATACAGAAGAAAAAAATAACACGTTTTATATTTTTCTCAAGATACGAAGATGCAACATGTAACCTGGTAAAGTCACACACACACACACACACACACACACACACACACACACAGGCTGCAATGGTCATGCCTAATTTCACTACCTCTGTACGACGTTGTGGCAAGGCAAGTGTAGCAAGTAAGAGCTGAGCGGACGTAGATTGGCTGCTGTTTGTGTCCTAGATGGTGTCATGTGAAATGTGTCCACATGTCTGGAATTGAGCAGGAGAATATCCCGAAAATTAATTGGGTTTGCAACCCATGCCTTCATAAAGCATCTCTGGCTACCAAAATTGTGGAGAAATTGGATGAATTCAAGCAAGAATTATCTAAGGAAATATCAGGCTTGGGGAGGTTGCTGAGGTGTTGCAGCGCGCTAATTTATGCAGAGTCAGCGGGTACAAGCTGGCCTGATGTTACCAAACGCAGGAGGAATGTTCAGGAAAATCTACTTGTTGTTAAGGCCTCTGAGCAAGATAAAAAGGCTACTGAGTTAAAAAGTGAAGTCTCCCAGGCATTACAAGGCATTCAGATTACTTATTCAAGATTCACTCATGGAGGTAATATTATAATGAACTTTGATGATGAGAACATGACGAATGAGGCAGCCCAAAAATTGGAGTCTATTGAGCAAATTAGTACCAAGAGTGTTGGTAATATGTAACCAAAGACCATGATATGCAATGTGCATAAAGAGGAGACCAAGGAAAAAAATAAAGGAGATCTTCTTAGACCGCAATGAGTTCTTACACAGGATTAAGGGTGTTGAGAATTAGATTGAGCTGATTTTCAGTAAACCTGCAGCTGGCGGCACGATGCACTACATATTGAGGTGTGACCCAACTGTGAGAGAGCTGATTCACAAGAATCATGACAAGTTAAAATTAGAATGGGGAATATACACAGTGAGAGACAGATACCATGCAATTATATGTTATCACTGTCAGAGATACGGCCATATTGAGGCCAACTGCACTGCCAAGAGAAATGGGGAAGCCACAAAATTTTTCAAATGCTCTGGCGATCATAAATCTAAGGACTGCTCCATGGCTGAGAGGAAATGCATAAATGTGAGGAACAAGTAGTCTGAAATCAATCACTCAGTGAATGACCAGTGTTGTGTAGTTCTCCAGACTGAAATGAGAGAATTCGTAACATAACTGATCATGGCTATTAATTAGTGTCTGCTATTAATTATTGTCTGTACTCAGATAAATTGTGTGTGATGAATGTTCAGTGTGTTGGAAATAATTGTTGGATATTTAATGGTGATACTATAACGATAATACCAGACATGAAAACTGAACAAATGTATCTTTGTGATATTATTTGTGAAAGCAATTAAGACTCACTCACTACGACGTTTGAGAATAAGTGCATCGAAGATTATAGTTGAGGCTAACATTGCAATTGTTGACGGCCCTCGAAAGCGCTGCATCAGCGGCGGAGCAGGGCCTGTAACCTCATCAACGGTAAACGGTTAACAAAGAGAGGTGCGGGGTGGCTTACGTCCTCACCTATCCCAGTCTTACTAAGGCCCCGTTCACACTGTGCCGTCTCTGTGCCACGACAACCCAGCGACTCTGGGTAGACGAGGTCTTGGGTGTGAAATGTTGATGTGAAAGGGGCGTACATGGTCAGAAAGAGGTCTAGAAACGGTCGCCGGATGTTGATTCAGTACAGTGTGAGGGGGACCTAAAAGTCGCTGGGTTGTCGTGGCCCAAGAGTCGGCACAGTGTGAACGGGGCCTAAAGAAAACGTTGGGGCGCCACAGAAGACTTCGCAACCAGCTTCCTCTATTCCTCTTGGTTCCTAGACTCTCTTAAGGGGCTATTACACTGGGCAAATTTTCCGTGGATCTTCAGTCAAACCACGATTTCCGCTGGCCTGGTTCTCCGCTAGCTTGGTTCTCCGCTAGCCTGGTTCTCCGCTAGCCTGGTTCTCATTTGTTTCTTGTTCTTGCTGTTGATGATGATGGTGAGTAATACCGTCGTCCTTCAGTGAAATCTACCGTAGCTTTGGAAGATCGTGGACACGTCAGAAAACCACGGAAATGTGAGAACCACGCCAGCGAAAATCGTAGTTTGACTGAAGATCCACGGAAAATTTGCCCAGTGTAATAGCCCCTTTAGGCAGCTGCTGGGTGCGAGGCCGATCCACGCACTCATGTTGTCCTCCCATCACTTTCTCTGTCTTCCTCTCCTTCTGCCTCCTCGCACTGTTCCTTGTAGAATGGCTTTGGGTAAGTCCTGTTGATCTGGATACATGCCCATACCATCTCATTTTCATTCTCCGTCTGGTCCAGTGGCTTGCATCACCACACCAAAACGCTTCTCCCGGCAAAAAGTATCATAAGGTTCCAGAAAGTATGTCCGTGTGACGCTTCCTGGATTTATTATGCTCTCTGTTTCTATTTCTGCTCAAAGGGCCAATAGGACGGAGATGAGCACCGAGGTCACGCGCAGATATAGTCTATGTCCTCAATTTTATCTTATAGCTTTGTGATGTGGTTTGGTTTTGGATTTTTTTTTTTTTATAGCATTTAGAAGGCGTGTTCCCTCTCCGTTTCCCAGATATGTTTCGGTTTGATAAATTTTAATCGTTTTTTTTTCAGTTTTGTCGTTTCATTTTTTATTGACGTTTTTTTTTGTTTTCTTATGATTTTTGTTTGTTAACTTTTTATGATTTACAGTGTTATGGTGATCAGGCTTTGTAGTGTCTGATGCGGCTTCATGGTTCAGATTATTGTTTTGTCCAATTTTTGATCGGGGAATGATATGACTTGGAAGTCGATCCCTAAATCAAAAGTTAAGTCAATGGGAATTAGTCAGTAATAATGCACTTACTAACAGCTGGACCTCAACTTACTGTAGTTTTGATTTCGTTACTTCCCTCTAAGATTAAATAACTTAGGGAATCAACAGAGAACCGAAGGGAACGAACGAAGGAGTCCTTAAGTGCCTTCCTCCAAGCTCGTGTTTCAGCAAAGCAAACTTATAACTCCGCTGAAAGTCAAAATAATGCATCAATCAAGGAAATTTTCGACTCCTTCCAGATGGTGGCCCTAGATCTTGTCTGGCCTCTCTGGTGCATCACCGTTGCCCCGCTGCTCTCTGCTGGCGGGCAACTTGTTACTGACGCTGGGGAGAAAGCTGAACTCCTCACGACACATTTAATGCAGAGCTCAGGCGTGACAGTTTGCTATTGGACCCGAACCGAGTCCCTCAGACCCAGGGAAGTGAATGCTCTCTTAATTGGAAAGATCTTGATCCCTATGTTGGCGTCGATCCTCTGGTTTGGCTCCCATTACTTGACAGATTCCAGCGTCTTCTCTGTTGCCCTAACTCTCTGTCCTTCCGCTTCTATAATCTTATATATTATCTCGTCCTCTTTCTGCTTCTCTCATTGCTGTTTTGCTTTCACTTTCTTTTTCTCTTTCGCGACGCCTCAGGTGTTTGGGGGCAGCTGGACAGGCGGCTTATAGTGTCCGCACTCCACCCTCTCCCTGCTTTGCCCTTTATAATAATAATAGTAATAACAAGTGCAGTTTTTAGTCTTCGAATCAGGGTCGATGTGGCTGCAAGGGAGGATGAACAGCTGGATGGGTTGGATGCCCGGGCTGGGATTCGAACCCGGGCATTTGTATTCGTAATCAGGCGTGGTAACCATTTGAAGATCGGGGATTACAGAAAATTTGGTGACCTGCACTGTACGCATGCGCAGGGAACCAAATACATCGCGGTGCATTCGACGTTACGAACTTGGATACCCGTTATCAGTGAGCAGCGGAGCTTTTTACTTGAGGAGCCTGTGGGCCTGGCGATCGGCGCGCTCTCCACCCATTTGTACGGCCTTCCTTTTGGACCGGTCGATAAATGTTTGCCTGGGGAAACTTAGGGAAGGTAGACTGTGGTAACCCGGATGTCACACTGACCTGTCTTTCATAGTAGTGGGTTTTCGCTCACCACAAGCGCTAAGGCTAATGCGACGGAGATGGGCACCGATGCAGATAGAGCGTGTGTTCTCAAATTTCCATAAGTGAGCGAGAGGACTGACTGGCTGGTTGGTTTATTCCGTGGCTGGCAAGCTAGACAGTTATTGAAGGGCTACCATCAGCAAAGTCAAGGTTCTCTTAAAATGTTCTGGAAGTAATTTTATCTTTTACGTCTACGCCTATTGCGCCGGTAGGCTTGCTTGAGGGGCCTGGATGGTATTCGGCCCCAGCCCATCATGGCGCAGGCAAGTGTTTATCGTGGCGCCATCTTCTCTTGGCTCATGCCGCACCCCGGAACTCGTTCTTGATTCACTAGGACGGTTTCCTCTAGAGTCCGGGTTGATGGGTGGTCATGAGGACAGCATGTGGGTAATTTTGAGCCACTCGGCGGTGACTGAAAAATCCGAGGTAGTAGCGTGGGGATTCGAACTCGCGTCGTCCATCACGTGGTGAATGTGGGCCCAGCACGCTACCACTCAGCCACCGCCTACCCTAAAGGCTGGAAGTACAAGTTGTCGGCTGCTCATGGCCGCGCTACACATCTCTGTATCAATGGTTCTTGACCATGTGGGGGGTGAGAACCCATTACCCAGGGACACAGGGCCAGTGCAACATCCGGGTTATCACAGTTTATCCCCAAAGGTTTCCCCAGGTACCCATTTATTGACCACCTGGAAAGGGAGGATGACAGCTAGGTGGGTTGGGTGCCCGGGCTGGGATTCAAACCCGGGCATGTGTATTCGAAGGTAGGCGTGGTAACCATTTGAAGTAAGTGATTAAGAAGTATGGGAGTAAAAACAATGAGAGAGAGAGAGAGAGAGAGAGAGAGAGAGAGAGAGAGAGAGAGAGAGAGAGAGAGAGAGAGAGAGAGAGAGAGAGAGAGAGAGAGAGAGAGAGAGAGAGAGAGAGAGAGAGAGAGAGAGAGCAATATATAAGGACAATAAACACTAACTCGATCACGATAGAGTAAAGAGAGACACAGGAAAGGAGGAGTGGAGGAATAATAAACCAGGGAGGGAGAGAGGGAGAGAAGGAGGGTCTTAACTTCCTCCGCCTTCCTCATCTCCATTATCTCGACGTTCTAATATGGAAAAAAAGATCACATTTTTTTTTTCGTTCTTTAATTTCTGACGTTTCTTCTTATTCTTTTCCTCCTCCTTCTTCGTTCTTAATCATTGTTTTCTTTTTCTTAGTTTTCTTCTTCTCTTTTTCCTCTCCATCAAAATCATCTTTGCTTTCTTCTTCTTATTTTTACTCACTAGCTACTACTACTACTGCTACTTTTTTTTAAACACGACAACTACGGGCCTCTATCCATCAGAGTTGCGTTGTGAGCGGTATCTTTCCTCATAGTCTTTCACAAAGCAATTCACTGGCCCCAGCCCGCCAATGACTGTGGCCGACAACCATCTTTATTTAGTATTACAAACATTATTAAACATATTGTTCTTAAGTTAACAGAGCTTGTGGTTGATACGACTATCAACCATCGTCCCCTCAAAGTCCAGGTCGGCAATGTGGGTGGTTTTGGGTGCAGGTGACCTGGTTCCTCTCAGGCAGACCAAGGCTGACCTCAGGAGGGAGAAGGACAGCCTGCATCTCATCCAGGCGACCACACTGCTTCTTGGCTGCTGTTTCTTATCCGCCAGTGTTTCGGCGAGTCTTGCGTAGAAGCTCTGCGCCCTTGGTCCCATCCCTCCCGACGTCGTGAATACTAACGGGGTGAAGGAGCCTTGCTGGTCCACATTCTGGATTCTTTCTTCATATGCTCTGTTCTTCTCTTGTTCATTTCTTCTGTGGGCTGCATCGAGGGTCATGTCTTTGTGGCAATGGGCCATGGGATCAAAGATCCTTATGTCAAAACACGCCCTTTGTCCAAGAGTCCAAAACCCTCTGGGGCTAACATCCACTCGTGCTTCGTTCGGAACATTAGCGGTGCGTCTGGCGAGGTGTTCGCCTTGCAGAGGAAGCAGCATGGGCTCGACGGTCACGTCGTGACAGAAGTCCTTCAGCATCTGAGCTGTTACGTCTCTCACTTCATCATGTCTCATGCAAGCGAAGCCTCCTGTCTTGCATGTCATGGCATGGTTTTGGTTGAAGGGTGCGCCACAGTTACACATGTTTGGGAGCCCATCCACTGGCCAGCCATACCTCAGGGCAAGGGGATCTCTGAATTTTTTTGTGTTGCTACTACTACCACTACTACTACTTCTACTACTACTACTACTATTAATACTACTACTATTACCACTACTACTGCGATGGTGGGTGTATTTCTGATTAGTTTCGCCGAGGGTTCTTCAGCGGAACGGAGGTGTTTTAAATGTCATCCAGATATAGCGAGGTCACAAGAGACGCTCCGCTCACTGATCAGCTCCGCCCACTACTCAAGAGGCCAGGTCACTATCCATTGTCCATCGTCTGCCGCCGGCGATGTTTAAGGCCTCGGTGACCTTCCTCCCTTCTTGACCCTTTACTTCTGCTGCGCCATCCTTCTACGGTGTGTTGATCATTGTCCACGTGGTCCACCAGGGCGCGGCTTTGGCGGTGAAGTCTTACGCCGATCTTATGGTCTTGTAGGGAATCGACTCATTTCAATATATCACTCTGTTTTCTTCTCATTTCCCATTATTGTTTGTATTATTAATTGTACCTTCTCTGCTTTATTTTTTTTTCAGGCTGTTGCTGCTTCTGCTTCTGCTGCAGCCACCTTGTCCCCGCTCTGGGTGTCTTAAGCCCCGTTCACACTGTGCCGACTCTGGGCCACGACTACCCACGACTCTAGGGTAAAATACCTGGCTGCTGAAAACTTCATCCCATCCTCCCACCCGATATCAAGGCACGACGGACGGTCCTTCTCTTCGGAGTTGACTCGCACATCCTGCAACACTCCCTGGCCGAAATCAAAGAGGAAGTGCAGCGCCTCAATGAATTCACCAGCAACAACATCGATTCCATCTACAAGTTCCCGAACAACGCGCCCGTAATCAAGATCACGTTACTGGAGACTCCACCCGCCCAAAAGTGCCTGGAAGCTGGCCTCAAGATGTTCAACCTGAGAATACCGAGTCACAGCATAAAACAAGAAGAGTACATCTCGATGCGGACATGCATGCGCTGTTATAAGGTGGAAGACCACAACACCATTGAATGCCCAAGAAACATCAACTTCAAAATCTGTTCGGAGTGTGGCGCCGAGGGACATGTATGGCAGTCATGTAAGTCACAAGCAAAAAAGTGCTTCAACTCTGGTGGAGATCACAGGACCCTCGCAAACAAATGCCCCGTCCGGAAGGCTGCCTCAGAGAAGGTTAAAGAGCCCATGGTTGCCAAGAAAAACCAGACCTATGTCTCCGTCACCTCCAGCACTATTCAAAACCCACCGACGCCTGCACTGAACATAGACTCGGACAAAGCAACCAAAATCATGGCATGCATTCTCCACTCACTAGTTGCTGATCTTGGCACTCCTGGCACCTACGCCAAAGAGCTGCATGACTTATTCACTGCCAACGACCTCCCGCCAATCATCATACCCAACCCCCGAGACTCGAGTAAGGTCATCCGGCAGACAGTAGTCCCTCCTGCTATCCCAGCCCAAAGTGACATCTTGCCATCCTCTCATGACGACGAAGACTCTTCCTCCGCTGAGGAAGGCGCAGCCCAGGATTCAGGCAGTGAAACGGAACCTACCCAAAAGACTGACACTGCGACCAGCAGCAGCGGGGCCCGATCTAAATCATCTCACCCAGTCACTCGCTCGGCCTCCCACGACGCCGGCAACAAACCCCTGCCATCCCCCCCACACTCCCTCCCCCCCTTAGCGACCCCACGCGCCGCTCCCCCTCTCCTCGACACGACGATAAGCAGAAGAAAGACACGAAGAGAAGGAGGCACTAAGTCACGATGACGGATCCGATAAAAGTATTACAACACAACGTTCTACACTGGAGAACAAGGAAATTCGACCTCACGAACACCTACACATCAATTGACCCTGATGTAATACTAATTAACAGCCATGGCATGAGAAATGGCGAGCCATTAAAAATACACGGCTACGTCATCCACAAGAAAAATGCATCCAACACCCCTACAGACGGAACAGCCATAGCAGTGAAGCACGGCCTCAAACACATAATCATAGATGACTTCTTCTCCGAGATTCTGGCAGCGGAAGTTCAGACCTCGACCGGAAAAATTATCATTGCAACCCTCTCCCAACCGCCGGCGAGAGATTAGATCCCCGTCCCTCACTTCATATCACTCTTCCGACGACCCATACCAGTGTACATGTTGACTGACCTCAACGCCAATCATCCGATCTTGGGCTACAGGACCACCAACGTCAAGGGCCGTCAACTCCTCCACTTAACTAACAGTAGGACAATCCCAACATGTTGGCCCACAGTTTCCGACCTTTGTCTCACACAACGTTGCCTCCACCCCCGACATTATCCTGACTAACTACAAAACCTACCACAATACTCACATTGCCCAAGGCCCAATAACTACCAGTGATCATTTCCCCATCATTTTAACTATTTCTGCACAACCCATCCTCATCCCGTGCCCCCCTACACCAAACTTTCAGCGCGCAGACTTCAAAGCCGACTTAGACACCAAATTCCACAACCCCGAAGCAGTTATTGACGCCACCACGGCGGCTGTTGACGAAAACATAACACACTGGTACACAACAATACACTCCTCCATGTCAACACACGTTCCCACAACACGCTTCAAAACAACACCTTGCACAAACTACAGCCATCACACCAAAACTCTCAAAATCCAATTCACAGCTATAAACGGAGAAGCTTCGGAACACGGATGGACCCCTGACCTATGCAGACTCTACAGACAAATCCAGACACGACTCAAAAACTCTCTCACGGCGGACAGCAAGAGAAGTTGGGCAAACCTCATCACAGAGACAGCCTCGCTGCACAACGAGCCCGCTGCCTTCTGGAGGAGAATAAAAAACCTAATGGGAAATGACACTATCCAAACGTCTTACCTAAAGAAACCGAACGGAGAAAAAGTACACACTCAGGACGAGAAAGAGGCTGCCTTTCGAGAAATATGGAAGGACGTCTTCTCGGGCGGAGATGAAGGAGAAGGCGATCCCGAGAACAACGAGCGGATAGAAGAATACGTGAGAGACAACATCCTCAGGACGCGGCCCCAAGAACATCCTCACCACGCAGAATATAACATCTTTCTGGATCGCGACGCTACGGACGAAGACATTCAAAACATAATTAAGTCTTGTAAAAACACCAGCCCGGGAAGCAGTGGCATTAACAAAATGATTCTGAAACACCTCCCCAACACTGCCATCACCAAACTCAGAACAACACTAAACACAACACTCAAAATAGGATACTTCCCCCCAAAACACAACACTCAAAATAGGATACTTCATCCCAAAACACAACACTCAAAATAGGATACTTCCCCCAAAGAAGCCACTCTTACTCTAATCCCTAAGTCAGGAAAATCTCCATATCAAGTGGCAAGTTACAGGCTTATTTCATTATTAGAAGTCCCGGGAAAATATTTGAAAAGTTATTGAACCACAGGCTTCGCTCACATCTGGAGGACAACCATCTACTCTACCCCTTGCAATTTGGATTCAGACAGAGCAGAGGAACAGAACACGCTCTCGCCCATACAACAGAAACCATAGCCCAGCACAAAGGTGACAAAGGGCAGTGCCACGTTGTCATGAGGGATATCACAAAAGCCTTCGACAAAGTCTGGCACCTAGGTTTAAAGTACAAAATCCTTCAACTCGACTTCCCTGTTGCTCTGGAAAGACTACTATGTAACTTTCTAGACGACAGAAAGGCGAGAATAAGAGTTGGAAATTACCTAGGCGACAGCTTTGCCTTGCGCTGTGGGGTCCCTCAGGGCAGTGTGCTATCCCCGACACTTTAATCAATATACACAAAAGACATTCCACCCCCTATCGTCGGCACGAACGTCATACCCCGACGACATTACACAGATATTTGGATATTAAGGCCCATCCGTTGATATGGCACAGAGAGTTGTAATACGAGGAGTCGAGGCAGTCAATACATACGAAAAACAATGGAAAATTCAGACGAATCAGTCAAAATTCACTATCCTCCGCCTCGGCTCCAGAAAAATTGAGGATCTCGTCAGCGGGCAGACACCGCACAGCTGACAGAGGCAAAATACTGGGCCTGACGATATCCAGAAGGGGGCTATGCGACCACGTCTCCCAGGGAAGACATATTGCTGCCAACACCCTTAAAAAACTATACAGATTTGCAGACATGCCAACAAAGACCAAAACACACCTTGTGAAGACCCTAGTACTTCCCGCCCTTGACTACCCACCAGTACCAACACATGCACTCAGTAAAACACAGATCAGCAAACTCCAAGTTATACAAAACAAAGCACTAAGATTTGCCACGAATCAAAGATACCCATACACTCTAACTACAGAAGAAATACACCAATGCACGAAAACTCTACCACTCAACATCAGGCTTCACCTGAAGGCAGAAAAGATATGGGAGAGACTCTTAACACTAAACATCCCTGCACTAGATGCAATACTGCAAAATCAACAGGACAACAGAAATTACCATGCTGCGTCCCCCAGCAGTTTAAAACACCTCCAAACCTTGCCAACCCCATTATATCACTAAATAGCCTTAAGCAAAACTAGCTAGCTTTCCCACACTTAAAAGCGACGTTCAAAACCAGATACGTCACTACCACAAGCACATGTATCATCAGGAAACACTTGAACACAATTTTCTAACAAAAGAACATACAAATAATAGAAACAACTACTACAAACATCTCAAGACTAAACATCCAACATCCTAGTAACTCCAAAACTCATGCAACGGTGGTCGTCCACTAAGCTATCTACTTCTACTGACTTTCTCTCCCCCCTTTACCTTCCTCTAACTCCTTCCTTCCTTCACCCCCTCTCCTTAAAAAAAAAAAAAAAAACTCACTCATTCCTTCTCCTTCACCTGCGAAGAGAACATCTCCTGAAGATGGCCGAAAGGCGTCTTGAGATATGGATCTACATTACCTTCAACCAGAAGACCGCGCCACAGTGCGTGAAATAGAAAAAAACAACTTACAAAGAGAATAATGCAAAATCTGCTGTTGACTTTAATAAAGTATATATATATATATATATATATATATATATATATATATATATATATATATATATATATATATATATATATATATATATAATCATTTTCTTTCAGATGTCTGATTAATAATGGCACAGGCTGCACAGTGATCAAAGCCTAAATCTGCAGTATTTAAATATTTCTCGGCTACTTCTGATGGGAAACATTTTGTTTGCCAGTGTGCAGCAAGGAATGCTAATGATGAGGAAGAAATTTGCGGTTCACGACTTAGCAGTTACTCAAGTGATGGAAAGCAAGGCCCAACCAGAGCATCAAATCTGAAACGGCATCTACAGCGATATCATCCAGAGGTGCTGAAGATTGAAGTCACCCGTACACAGGCAGTCAAGGATACCAAGGCTCAACACACAAGTGACTACCTACACACACTAGTGAAGAAGTAGACGAAGGTGATGTTGGGATTTTAGATGAGTTTGTGGAAGCAGCTGCAAAACTTTCAACAATCCATCATATGCGCTGTGCTGTACACACACTTCAGCTGGCAATTCGTGATGGCCTAAGACAGCCATATGCAGCTAATCTTGTTGGGAGGGTGAGAAACATTGCAGTGGCTGCTAGAACACTAAAACTAGATGGTATACTGAAGCGACGTGCTGGGAAAGGGTCAATTTTGGATCAAGCTATTGCGTGGTCGAGTACTTATTTGATGATTCAGCGTGTTCTGGAACTCAATTAAGCCTTTTCTTACTGACATGGCCAACCCAGACGTGACAATGAACGTCACTGAATTAGGATGCTTGCTCGATTTTGAGTTCAATCAACCCTTCTCACTGTCTGAGGAAAACATACAACCTAGACGAAAGGCTCAGTTTTCCATCAGTCGCCACAATGCATAAAAGGCTCAGTTTCCCGTCAGACCACTGAGCTACTGGAGCGGTAAGTAAGTAAGTAAGTAAGTAAATATTTATTGCCTTTAAAATATAAGAATATTGTTATATATAAACATAACATAAAACATGGCAATGGCACAGCCTGTCAAGCCGAAGCTTCCCGACAGACATGGAATTATATTATTTTATTTAATGTTTACATTGGCACAAAATTGGTACCTAATATATTATTAACTAACGTATAGAACAATAAGAATAATTATAATAATATGTTGCTGAGAATAACAATAACAATATCAATTATAATAATAATAATAATAATAATAATAATAATAATAATAATAATAATAATAATAATAATGAACATTACACTTATGAAACTAAGTTCATACCACACACTACATTTGATTACTACTTTGACAATTATATAAAAAAGTTTTCACAGATTTTTTAAAAATGGATAAATTTATATGATTGAGAAGAGTCTTACTTAATATGTAGAGGCAATGAATTCCACATTTGGGGACCTGAGTATAATATACTGTGCTTAAAGAGAGAAGTTCTGAACTGTGGACATATGAGATTGATATCATTACCTCGAATGTTGTATGATGTGTACCAGTCTGAAAGGCTGACCTCCACAATACTGTGTAAGGCACTTGTAAATGCTTAACAATAAAAAAATATTTATGAATATTAGGAAAACTAAGAAAATTTTGTGTGTTAATTATATTTCGTGTTGACTCAAACCTACTCATATAGAATATACACCTAAAATTTTTATTTTGAGCTACTGATATTTTCTTAATGAAGGACTGCCAAGTACAGGCCCAGACTGATACACAATAGGTGAGATGGGGATAACAAAGTGTGTAATAAATACTAGTGAGGGATTCAGGTGTGAGATTATTGCAGACTCTGTAAAACATACCGCACATCCTTGCTAATTTATTTGTGACAAATGAAATATGTTGATTCCAATTCATATTCTCATCTATGTAAACACCCAAAAATTTTGTGAAATTTACTCTGTCTAATGTGTTTCCCTCTATGGTTATAGGAGGAATGTTATATTGTAATGAACGATTTTGAAAAAATATGAAATTAGTTTTTGCAATATTCAGACTCAATTCATTAATTTTAGTCCAATAATTATTTTTTTCTAGTTCTGTAACTAAATTTATATGAAGATCGTTAATGTTTACATTATCTAATAAAAGATTTGTATCGTCAGCATAAATCGTATATTTGAATTTAGAACTTACATTAACAATGTCGTTTATATAGATGATAAAGAGTATCGGTCCTAATATTGACCCCTGCGGTACACCCTTGTTGATTGCCCTAAAAGAAGAATACGTGGCGTTGCAATATACAGCCTGTGACCTATTGGTTAAATAACTTTCAAATAGTTTTAAGGGAATACCTCTAACGCCATAGTGACTTAGCTTACTCAATAAAATTTTGTGATTCAGTGTATCGAATGCCTTAGATAAATCTAAAAATATTCCAATTAAATAATGTTTCTTTTCTAAATACTGATATACATTAGATATGAACTGTAAAATAGCTGTTTCTGTGGAACGACCTGCCCTAAACCCATGCTGGTAGTCTGTGAGAAGATTATTGTTTTCAAAAAAATATACAAGACGGGAAGTAATAACCTTTTCAAAACCCTTGCTAAATGCTGGAAGTATTGAAATAGGTCTATAGTTTTTAATATCGGATCTACTGCCTGATTTAAGTAGTGGTACTACTTTGGCTTTTTTAAGTGCATCCGGAAATATTCCAGTTTTTAACGTCAGATTCACTATGTGTGTTAATGGAATGGATATATTATTAGCTGTGCGTTTCAAAACAATTGGGGAAATATCATCAAATCCGGAGGAAGAAGTTTTAAATGCCGTAATGTATTTTTCAATTTCTAAGTTTGTGGCAGGAAATAAATACATAGAAAAATTGGGAGAGTTGTGTAAATAATTTAAAATTCATTACCTACAGTTTCTGCTGCTTGCTGACTTGCTTTCAAAAATGTTCATTAAATTTATCTGAATGTTATAACAAATTGATCGTAGCTCAATTTCACTGTTTTTACCATCTGTAGATCTACCTAATAAGTTATTTATTGACTTCCAGTGAGACTTAGGGTTGCCTTGGCTAGCTAATAGTTGGTCTTGGTGATACTTCTTCTTTGCTTCTTTTAAAAGTGATGTGTGTGTGTGTGTGTGTGTGTGTGTGTGTGTGTGTGTGTGTGTGTGTGTGTTTATAGAGCAAATGAGACCGCTGAGTGACAAAAACAAAAACATCAGAAAAAATAGCACTCTAGAAGTTGCTCAAAAGAGAAAATGAACAATAGGCCAGAGGAGAGGAGAGAGGTGTAGAGGTGTCTTGATGCTCTCCTCTTGAAAGATTTCAAGTCGTAGGAAGAAGATATACATCCGAAGGGGCTGTTTCAGAGTTTACCAGCGGACGGACTAAAATACGAAGATGCTGATTAACTCTAGCAGGCGGGATTTGGACAGAATAGGGATGATCTAGAGTCGACAGTCGTGTGCAGCGGGTAAGGGAGGGAGGGGGTATACAGCTGCCTGTTCAGAGGAGCAGTCAGCATGAAGATATCGATAAAAGATAGAGAGACAACATTGCGGAGGTGGATGACTGCTAGTAAAAGAAGTGAATTGAGGAGACGAAGAGAATTTGACTCCACTTTTTTTCCAAGAATGGGTGTGGAGCCCCCACACACATGAGATACATATTCCACACGCGTGTATCTGTGTGTGTGTGTGTGTGTGTGTGTGTGTGAGAGAGAGAGAGAGAGAAAGTGACGCAAGCGTGCAAAGCAGTGAGGGCGAGACTCGTGTTGGTTTAATAAACTAGAAGGGGGCGGGGGTATGTTTCACTTAATAATCAATGGGAGGTCAGGACTAGGGATGGATAGTTAACCAAAGAGCAGGCAGGGGAAAATTGAGGGTCGGAGCTACGGACAACGAGAGATGCCTCGGTCGAAACGGTGATTGGATGACTGAAAGGGAAATAGCTCTGGAGATGGAGGGGAAAGGAAGAAATATGTATAACGTGGACGTATGAGAATTGGATTTGTTGGAGGCATGGGTGCTAGTTAACCTGGTAGCAGCGACGGGCCAAATTTGTGGCTTTACAGTGTAGCAGCGACGGGCCAAATGTGTGCCATGATATAAACCCCCAAAAATAGTTGATGCATAAACCGATCACAAATGCGTTGATATATATAATGAAATGGTGTGCGTGAGTAACGATTTTTTCTCACTATTCTCGCTTAGAGGGGCTTTTAAGAAACATGATCCCCGCAGGTACCAGGTTAAACAAATCGTCTGGTACTGGGGAGTGATAATGAGGGGCAATTAACTACCGCTTAATAGTCGATGGGAACCAAAAATGAACGGTACTTAGACTTCCCTACCTAACGACTAATTAAAAAGAAAAAAAGGGAGCGAGAGCAAGGGCATCGACATAATCTTATACACTGTAACTGTCAAGAAAAAAAAAAAAACTTACAATTTCATATATTTACAAAAGTGTGTGTGTGTGTGTGTGTGTTCTGGAGATAGATAGCGAGCAAATGGTATAAAATGCATGTATAAGTGGGCGTATGGCAACTGAACTTACTAAAATAATAGATGCTAGTTAACAAATGGATAATATCTGCTGCTAAGGACAGATTACGACATTCGAACTTGCCACATAATATCGGCTGTGGAGTATTTCTGGCCCTACAATGCTGCTTAAAGTCTTCCCTGAAGCTTCGTTTTCTCTAAAGCAACTGAGAGAGAGCACTGACTACTCTTCCCTAACTGTACGATTCTTACTTCACAAAATAGTTCCTTGGGTAGCGATATAAGTGACTCGCTATGTTCACTGTGCCACTCAAGTAACATTTTAGAGTCTGTTTTCCGTTCCTTTCTATTTTTTTTTTTTTTGGCTGTGTTCTTTTTCCTAAGTTTGTTTTTTGGTATATTCTATTTTCCCAGCTTCCTTTTTTCCCTTATCGGTTTATTTTTCTAATTTTGGTTGTCTTCATTTTTAGATTATTTTTCCTAGTTTTTCAGAATTTTCACCTTCACCTTATTTTCCTATTTTATCCATAGCCTCATCTTCATTTTCTTTTCGCTAGTTTTCAGAATTTTCAGTTTATTTTCCTTTTTTTTCCGAATTTTCATCTTTAGTTTACTTTCCTAGTTTTGGGTGTCTTCATTTTCAGTTTATTTTCCTAGGTTTGCCGAATTTTCACCTTCACCTTATTTTCCTATTTTATCCATAGTAACCTCATTTTCACTTTCTCTTCCTAGTTTTCAGAATTTTCATCTTCAGTTTATTTCTTCAGTTTATCCATAGTGGCCTCATCTTCATTTCATTTTCCTAGTTTTTCATCCATAGCCTCATTTTCATTTTCCTAGTTTTCAGAATTTTCACTTTTAGTTTATTTTCCTATAATTTTGGGTGTCATCATTTTCAGTTTATTTTCCCATTTTTTCAGAATTTTCATCAGTTTTTTTTCCTAGTTTATCCGTAGCTTCATTTTCAGTTTATTTTCCTAGCTTTCACGAATTTTCATCTTCAGTTTACTTTCCTATAGTTTTGGGTGTCTTCATTTTCAGTATATTCCTAGGTTTGCCGAATTTTCACTTTCATCTCATTTTCCTAGTTTATCTGTATCTTCATCTTCAGTTTATTTTCCTAGCTCTTTCTCCGAATTTTCACCTATTATATATTTTCCTAGTTTTTATATTGTTTTATTTTCAGTATATTTTCTTAGTATTCCCGAATTTTCATCCTTAGTTTATTTTCCTATTTTTATCGTAGCTTTATCGTCATCATATTTTCCTATTTAGTGTGTGAGTGCGTGCGTGTGTGCTCGTTTATGGCATTATTTTTCTTTTTCAGATGCAACGCATACAAAATGTTCATCTCATAACCTTTACGGCTGAAATATTTGATGGCTATATGACGAAGAGCATTACAGACGTTGCTCTAGCATAGCGCTTAGTACAATAAAACAAGGCGTATTTTTTCGTCAGTGGCTTGCCTGAATGCGCGGTGAAAGAAGGCGAGAATGCACATCCAAAGTGCACACACGGCCGCAACTTTAGTCACCCGGGAACTGGCAAGTGACGTCATCCCGCTGCTCCGCCCCAAACCGCCCCTGCGCGTGCTGGTCGCAGTTTTGAAGACGAAGGACTTGATCTAGTATATATATATATATATATATATATATATATATATATATATATATATATATATATATATATATATATATATATATATATATATATATATATATATATATATATATATAGACTTTGGGGAGAAGGAGAGCAAATGTATCGTATGGGGAACACTGCCTGAGAGCAGTGGTTCCAACCTTTTTCTGTTGTTTTCCGTTCATCAACTTCAACCACCCAGATTTTCCCTTCATGTGGACGAGGAAATAAGTAACCAAAACGCGAAATTTACTTGCTTAATAACACAAATTACATAATATATAATAAATAAATAGTAGCCAAACACTTTAATAAACAACAATGAATCAGTAAATCAATAGTTCTGACGCCCCGTTTCCGCCGACTAATTGCTAGTATTAATTTATATTTGCTTCAGGTTAAATTTCCCCCTTGGAATCATAAAATTTTCCCCCAGGGGGAAATTTCCCCCAGGTTGGGAAATGTTGCCTGCCAGCTGTAGCTCCCCAGACAACGGCCTGCACAATCGCGAGCCACTTACTGCACCCCGCAGAATACTGTCGATTTAGAGGCTGCATGGCTTCTGTGACTGTTACAAAGGGCAAAACGGCTCCTTATGCAAACACCAAGCTGCCTGTGCAGAAGTAAACATGGCTTTTCCACGATGGCCTCCGGAGAGTTAGGCAGTGGTGGTTAAACCGTGACCTCTGGCCA
The DNA here is from genome assembly GCF_024679095.1 of Eriocheir sinensis. Lineage (NCBI taxonomy): Eukaryota > Metazoa > Arthropoda > Malacostraca > Decapoda > Varunidae > Eriocheir > Eriocheir sinensis. Next base: position 4,572,032 of record NC_066572.1, read on the forward strand.
CGATCTGACCGCTGGATTACCCCTGTGGCGGTTGTACAACGGTGTACAAAGATAGTACGCCGGAACGAGAACGACGTTCCCGGACCGTTCCCGATCCCGCCCAGGAGCCCTCCCGACCCACATACGGCGGCCACGGAAAATGAGTGTATCACCACGGTTACAGCCGGTAACCCGCGACCCACCCACGACGATCACGATGAAGTTACGGAGTTGCCTATAGGTGCCTTCCCGGTTTTCACGGACATCGGCGCCAAACCGTTGTAGCATCTTGGTATTTCTGCCGATGTATAAAAAGGGGCGTTGCCTGGAACTGGCACCAGTCCACAAGTGTTCTCTCAGAACGCAACAACATGGAAGAGAGCGACCTAGCCAAATCTGAGGATATTGATGCTGCAATACAAGCACAACATGGAGTGTCTGCCATAGAGAAAACTATACTGAACTGATTCAGCTTGACGAAATGTAAAGTCGAAAAAATAAGGATTTGGGTGAAGCCCTACCTGACGAGACGGCCTATCTTTGGGTCATTATGTCACACTCATGAAAGAACTGGCAGAGTGGAAGATCCAGAAGCTGTACAAAACTTTATTTCAGTATTGATGAAGACCCTGTTCAAGGAGATTGCTGCACGTGTTGGCCTGGCCACATTGATCAGCAGACAACATTCTGGAGATCGCCCATTGAGCCAGGACTACGTATTGCGATCATTACGACTTCGTTTCTTAGCAACAGGTGATTCTCACAAAAGCCTTCTTCAAGTGCCTTCCGCGTTGCTGTAGGAACACTCGTTCACCGATGGCTGTGCCAGAAACCCAGGAAGCTTATTGTGGCAGTGTATGGAGAGGAGGTGATGCAGTTCCCTACGTGCACTGCCCAATGGAGAGAGGTCGCAGATGCCTTTTCTTCTCGCTGGAACTTTGAACACACACCAGCCTGGACGGCAAACACATACGATCAGGTGTCCCGAATTATCCGGGTCGCAACCTCACTTCAACTACAAAAAAGATATTGACCGTTGTCCTCTTGGTACTTCAGGATGCAGACTACATCGTTCCTGTGTGTTGATGTTGGTGCCATTGGATCAGCTTCTAGATCCAGGTGTGTTCTCCAACTCCCATTTCAGGACTAAGCTAGAAACCACCAAAGTCAACTTGCCAGATGCTGAACCTTGCCTGGTGCTGATTTGGTGCCCCAGTCCCTCATCACTTAGTTGTTGGGGATGATGGCTTCCATAATGAGAGAGAATGGATGCAGAAGCCGTACCAACAACGAGGACTGACTAATGAACAGAGGATATACAACTACAGGCTGAGTAGAGCACGTCGTGTGGTGCGTTTGGAATACTGGCTAACAGGTTCCGTGTGTTCTTTCAGTCCAATTCTTCCTTGCAACCCAAGAACATTGAACCGGTAGATTCTTTGTAGCCTGTGTAAGTTGCATAACCTGTTACGAGTGAGACGACCTAGTCGTGGTGCGCAGCGAACCAGATACAGAGAACCCAGTAACCCATGAAGTGACACCTGGGGAATGGAGGGAGAGATACGCCCATGCCGGATCTGCCACTGCTTCCACCTGGCTACCATAGCACACAAACAGGCAAGAATGTCAGAACTACCTTCACTGGCAGGAAGTGTGGCCTGGCAGCAAAAATATGATTTAGTGGTTTAAGCGTTTCTGTCATTCATACATATTCTGTCATTATGTATGTTATCCTTTCATGATTACCTACCTCACTTTATTATAACAGTTTCTCTCATTTACTCTCGCTTGGTTTCATAATTAACATTGTACTTTATTAAAACCTTTCCTCAGTGCTTTTTATGTAGTGTGCTATCAATTACTTAAGCACATATATATTTAAGTCTGTTTTATCTACTTTAGTTGCAAATTCTATATATATACTTCCGTTCCTCTCCTTGTAGTTACTACTTCACTTGTAGCGGGCGAGAGTCCTCGCTGAAATAGTCACCAGTGACTAAGAAAATTGAGTGCAGTAAAGACTCCCCTGATTTTCGTTGCTCTTCGCCGTGTAGTCTGCGGGCCATCGCGCTCCTTGTCTGTCTTGTGCGTCTTCAATGTTTGTCTCTCTTGTTACTCGTTTATCTTCTACTGTCTGTCCTCGTCCTGCAATACATTCCTTCTACAGATTGTTTACTACACACACCAACATTTAGATGTCACTTAAACTAAACAACATTCATACACACGCATATACACTCAACCACCTCTTTTATGTGTCTTGTCCATGTCAATGACCTGTGTATGTTTTTTTTGTAAATAAAGTAACCCTGATTGGATATTGCCTTTCTATACCCGTGAACCAATTAGCCTTTGAACACTCCTGCTACCGCCAACAATTGTTGACCCTGCAGTGTTGCTTATAGTTCACAGTGTGGCTTTTAACCGGTGCTGTTTTTAGGGCACCCTCTCCCAGAGCGGAAGACCTGGGTGCAGGGGTAACTTGTCCATTCTGTCTGCCCTCTCCTGGGGCACATAAACCTCACTCCCGCTTTCTTGGGTTCATGCGAGGTTGGAGCCCCAGGTCAGGGAGAAACATCACGCCCTTATGGCCTATAGTTGCCAGCTTCAGGCTTGTCCCCCCTGCCCTCACCCAGGCACCGTCTGTGTCCTCTCCAGGCGCCTTCTGCGCTCCCTCCAGGCACCCCTGTGCTCCTCCTCCAGGCGCCTCTGCGCCTCCTCCAGGCACCCTCTGCCCTCCTCCAGCGCCTTCTGCGCCTCCCTCCAGGCACCCTGTGCCCTTCAAGCGCCTTTCTGCGCCTCCTCCAGGCAATCTCTTCAGCCCAGTCACTGTGGTTCGCTTCCTGAGCCACTGAAGTCCCTAGCACGCGCCGGTGCCGATAGTACGCAGTTCGACGCTCACGGACTTTCGTGGCCCCTTTGGTACATCCAAGCGCCCTCACTTCTCAATTTACCTGTTGTGGCCCCTGGCTTACCGCCAGCGCCTTAAAAATACACAGTCGTTCGATCGCTCTTCGGACCGCCGTGGCCCCCCAACCTGCTCCACACCGTTCAACTTCACCATGCTTGACGACGCCAACTCTTCCGGCTGCGGAGGCGCAGTGTAAGTCCTTCAAAGCGCCGCCCTTCTGCCTCACAGGGACTCCGGGTCCATGTGGTTCGCGGGATTTTGGAGTGCGGATTCAAGACTTCCAAAATTACTAAAGCCTTTACTCATTCAATCACGCCGTTAGCCTTCCTGCCTCCTGACGTCCTCCCACAAGTCTCCGACGTCATCGCCTCAGCCTCCAACTCCGACCATGCCTATGAAGACCTGAAGACTGCCCTTACTTCCAACGCCTTTCTTCTGTCTTCTGGTCGCCACCCGCCTCCGTGAATCAACTTCTCCAAGGAAGAGCTGGGTAACGAGAAACCGACAGACCACCCACGCTGCATGAAGCAGGTGCTGCTCGGCGACAAGTACCAAGTCTTTCGGACCCCGACTTGTCCAAACAGCTGTTTTACCAACGTCTGCCCCCTGCTGTCCAGCGCAGCCTCTTTCAGCGTGTAAAGGACGACCTGAAGCTTCTCGACGCCATCGCCAAGTTAGAAGCAGACGAATTCATGGCGACTCTACCTGGACCGCTAGCTTCTTTTCAGTGTCTTCCCGTCAGCTTCCCCCCAGACCACTCCAACTTAACGAACTCATCAAACAAGTCTCCTGCTCGGTGACGAAGATCGCCTCTTGAGGACCGGCTAGGACCGCCACCGCCTGCTCCCCCACTCCTCACCGACGGCAGCGCCGGTCCCGTTCGGAGTGAGCCCAGGACTCTGTTGGTACCACCAATAACTTCGGCGAGAAGGCCACGAGGTGTACCACCCCGTGCACCCCTACAAGGCGTCAAACTCAAGGGCGGAGCATTAGTGCAGCATAAGTGCTCGTTACCAGCTCCCTCAGCGCTGTTCCACCTCCACGACCGCTGCCGTTCCAACAATTGGGGCAAGTTCCTGATTGACACCGGCGCTGACGCTCAGTATTATCCCAGCAAACCGCCAGTCAGCGAACTCCCACTCCACTTCTTGCACCTGTACGCCGCCAACGGTACCAAAATCACCTGTATACATCGAGACGCACCATGCAAGTGGACCTTTACCTACGACGTTGCTTGAATGGACCTTCTACGTCGGGGAACGTCTCGCAGGCACCCGGAGCAGACTTCCTAAGGCGCTTCTAACTCTTTCTTAGTCGACGTCAAAGCGATTTGGAGGTTGGTTGACCCGCCTCACCTCCACCTCTCTCCTAATGCAATACACCAGCACCAGGCGACAGCTCGTAACTCGCCACGGTTCACAAGGGACCACCAGTTCGCTGCCCTGCTCAAGTCCTTTTTCCCCACGCCAGACACAGCCCCCTATTCAGCCAGCGTGCCAGTCAAAACACCACGTTACGCATCATATCGAGACTACAGGACCCTCCAGTACAGATGCCAAGGCTCCGTCGCTTAGCTCCTGAACGCTACCGTCAAGCACCATTAAGCGCCGAGTTTGAGTCTCTGTTGCGTCAAGGTATTGTACGACCCAGCAGCAGCGACTGGCCATCAGCCCTCCACGTCGTCCCCTAAGAAGAACGGCGACATACGTCCCCGTGGAGACTACTCGTGTCTCCTTAACTCGCGCAAT